>NC_057707.1:3145125-3267625 GCF_014466175.1 Vespula pensylvanica | reverse complement strand
GGGGTGTAGGGGGTAGGGAGTTTGTAGGGTGGAAGGCAATCGACTCGCTCCTGGATATATTTGCATGAGTGCACACTAATCGCAAATCGTGTGATACTATCTCTCTCTCTCTCTCTCTCTCTCTCTCTCTCTCTCTCTCTCTCTCTCTCTCTCTCTCTCTATGGAGTAAATGCAAGCAAGTGAAAAGTAATTGCGAGATAAAAAGTGATGAAAGAGAAAAAAGAGAGAGATAGATAGAGACAGAGACAAGGAGAGAGAGAAAGGGAGAGAGAGAGAGAGAGAGAGAGAGGCGAGGTCATGGAGAGTCCGTCACCGGTTCAGTTAATCGCGTTAGATGCTCGAGGAGTCTTTTCCCACGTTGGTCCTTGTTCAATGAAGGTTAGAGAGAGAAAGAGAGAATAGTGTTTAATTAAATACTATGCTTCTGACACAGAATTCAATGTAAAAAGAAGAAAAGATAGAGAAATAGAGAGAAAGAAGAGAGAGAAAATATATATACATATATATATATATATATATAAAATATGTATAACGTATATACGAATATCAAATCCTTTCTCTCTCGATCTCCATCCGTATTTTTCTATGTTTGTCTAATGTGTTTTTCTAATCTATCTTTTTCTTTCTCTTTCTTCCTTTCTTTCACTTCAATCAAATTTTTTGATAACACTCTCGCGTTATTCTCTTCTCTCTTTTTCTTATACACAACACACGTACACACCCACACACACACACACACTCGCTTTTACTCTTTCATTCTCTTTCTCATTCTCTCTCGTTCTTTTTCCCTCGTTCTTTCTCTCAGATTCTTTCTCTCTATCTCACTTTCTCTTTTTCTCGTGCTTCGTATAACATACGCGTGCGTGCGACATGCATCTCGGCCAGGCCTTTTAATTAAAATCCACCATAACAAGCTGGCTTTTCTTCAATTACAGGACGAACATAGACACGTTTTCCGCGACACGTCATCCATATACACGGTTATCTAACTCGTTTGTGTTCGATAAGACAGATGAGTAAAGAGAGAGAGAGAGAGAGAGATTCCATGAATCTATTTCAAGGATGAGTAAACAAAGGGACAACGTTGCTCATCTAGATCGTATCTTTGAAGATAATTGTCAAGACATTGACGACAATATTTCAAAATCGTTTTTGTCTATTGATCTCGGAATTCAATTTTATGTATATATATATATATATAATTAAAATAATAAGGGAACGTTAATTAATTTTACTTCATATCACTTTTGACAATGAAGAAACGAAGAACTGATTGAAAAAATGAACGAATGAAAAAGAAAGAAAGAAAGAAAGAAAGAAAGAAAGAAAAAGAAAAGAAATGAAAGGATAGAGATATCAAATTATCTAAGTTTTATTCTTAAAGGATGAATTCCCTTCGTTCGCGCACTTAGGAAGGAGATATCTTAAATCTTTTTCGAACTATCTCCATTACGAGGCAGTTATCTCAAATATCCGCAAGCAGCCATCCTTGTTCGTTCTACCATGCTACGACGACACTAGTAAAGTGAGTTGAGTGCCAACTCGCAAAAGGTCCAACAGACAAAGACAGAGACAGAGAGAGAGAGAGAGAGAGAAAGAGTGTGTAGATGTATGTGTGATTTTGCTAACAGCACCTTTACGAAGCTTTCAACGAAGTGAACCAAACGATGAGAGACTGCAAGTCAGAGAGAGAGACAGAGACAAAGACAGAGAAAGAGAGAGAGAGAGAGAGGACGAGCACTAAACAATTTAACAAGTTTCTCGATGTTGCTCCCGTTTCACGGAGAGGAAAAGATATATATATATATATATATATATATATATATATATATATATAGAGAGAGAGAGAGAGAGAGAGAGAGGGAAATAGATAAATAGATAGATAGATAGATAGATAGGGAGAGAGATAAAGCACACGGCTTATATATTAGTTTATACGCGTTGAGACTTTGTTATCAATTCTAACTCACTTAAATACAAGTTAGTTGGATAAAACCTGTCGGATTTGTCCTTTGAAAGATTCACGCTATACTCGACTACAGGTGGACGTACGAAACAGCTGTTTCTGTATTTATCAGAGAGAAATATTATATATTATTCCACTACGCATACACGTACATATCGACCATATATATTTTTGTACGTATCTATGTATGTACATATTATACGTATTCTATTCACATATGTTTGTACGTATATATACATACATAGGATCAATTTCATCCAGTTCGCAAGAGGTCCACTTTTAAGGGCGAAAAGGTTTAATCCTTTCCGACCGACTCTTCTCCTTGTGCTTTGTCCTACCAAACCCCTCCACCCTTTGACCCTTAGGCCATAGACAAAAGGGTTGCGTCAATTTAATAAAAATTTCAACCGGAGGGTTAGAAAATTTCCACTTCCTCTCTTCCATTAATCTCTCTCTCTCTCTCTCTCTCTCTCTCTCTCTCTCTCTCTCTCTCCTCCTACACGAGTCATTTGATACGTTAAGTGATTAGTCTCGATGTTGTGTTATAGGATACGTAGATGCTATTAGTATATCATATGATTGCTATCGGTCGATGCGAGAGAAAAGATAAAAAAAGAATTAAAAAAAGAGAAGAACGTTTTCCTTACGAGTACAAACGTTATTTCTTTAAATATAGACTATTGAATAATTTTTGACATTATCTAGTTACTGACCGATTTAATAATTATCAAAAATTTGTTACGTACGTTCCAATAAGTCAACTTAGTTAATTGCGTTCGAAAATTCATTACTGAACTTCGAGTACATATATATATATGTATACATAGATACATATACGTACACTTACAGTGTGGGACGATTTGTTCGGACATTGAAATTGGATTAATCGTCATACTCACGATCATTCGGATTTAATCGAATTGAATTGTTAATCCTTATTGAAGTGTTAGATCGATTAGCAGAATGTTTGTGAGAGAGAAAGAAAGAGAAAACGAAAAAAAAAGAAAGAGAGAGAGAGAGAGAGAGAGAATCGGATTTATCTAATGAATCATTTAAGAACAATTTCAAGACAGCTTATATAGAAACGTGTAGTAATACATCATGTTGATATACAGATTAATTACGAATTAAGGGCCGATAGAAAAAAAAAAAAAAAAGAAAAATAAACAAGTAAAAAAGAATTATATTAAAAAAATCTTACGAAGGAAATCTTGCGAAATAAAACGCTCGACTTCCGGTTGTATAAACGATTTTTTATTTCTCTTTCTTAATTAAATATTTCAATCAATTATTTCAGAAAAAAAAAAGAAGAAATCATTTAACGAGTCTAGTGGTATCAATCAATAACAATATAATCGTAGAAACGAGTAAATTTGCTTTTTCTTTTTTTTTCTCTCGATCCTATTTTACATTCCATGAATATCTTAATATAGTCTATAGTCTTAAGACCCCATAATCGTGAATGTCGGAAAGCAGGAATTTGTGTACGGAGAAATGTAAGGCACTTTGCGCTCGCGCGCGCGCGCGTGTGTGTGTGTGTGTGTGTGTGGGTGGGTGAAAGAGAGAGGAGATGAGAAAGAGGACCAGTATGAAAGAGACGGAGATAGATAGATAAAGGCACGCAAAACGTTTGTGTATCTTGTTGGAACGTTGGCTGACACAAGGGCTCACCAAATTGAACAAGGGCCTAAGGGCCTACACTAATTTACGCACTTGCCTAATTCCAACCGTTTCGTCCGCTTACACTTGTCTTCTGTTCTATCATTCCCTTCTCCCTTTCTCTCTTTCTCTCTATCTCTATTTATCTAAGTCGTATCTCTATAAAGAAAAAGAGAGAGAGAGAGACGGAGCGAGAAATTCCAACAAGAATTAACTTAACCTAAATGGTCTTTGTGCGGGTTGTAACTAAAGTCTTTGTTGTTGGTTACCGTCTAAAATCTTAGGGTTATCGTAGATCCATTTTGGACCTTTACGATATACTAAATGTTATATATATATATATATATATATATATATATATATATATATATCCTATCCCAATCCTTTACTAGAGATTACCAAGAGATCGTCGTACGATTGCGGTATTACTTGTTATCTATGAAACTCCGTTTGCTAGAAATTTGCTTTGAAATGTGACTCGAACAACTGCTTTGATATATATATATATATATATATATATATATATATATATATATGCACCAAGAGTTACACGTTGTTAGAAAGTATAAACGAAACGTCTTACGTATATATGTAGTACGCATATTGAAAATTTGCAATTACTATTTATTTTTTTAGCCAGAATACCGCAGAAATTTTTCTTTTTTTTTCCTTTTCTTTTTTCCCTTATTTTTATTTTTGTCAATTTTTTTTCTTGTTTTAATATCATCTCTTTTCAACATTTAATCATTTTTTCTTTTTAATATTTTATAACGTGATATTTTTTTTTTTTTTTAAATATTTTCCGTCCATCTGTCTCTGTCTCACTTTTCTGTAACTCTCTCTCTCTCTTTCTCCGTTAGATTCACGCATTTTGTTTCAAGTTAATTAAATTTTTTTGGATTGTTTGTCGGCGCAAAAAAAAAAAAAGGAAAAATTGACGATTGACAGGTTTTACGGTTTTAATTTTCGACGTACGTAAAACGATATAATATAATACTTGTAATAGATAAAATTTCACCCTCGAAATTCTCGTATGATTTCGTGTAATTCGTTCGGTTTATTCTTTTTGCCTATCTCTTTTTTTTTTCAATACCCAGCCCGCTTCCTTCTTTCTCTGTTTTTTTTCTCCCCCTTTAAAAGCGAACATCACACACATTACATTAATAATAAATGAAATTTTCGTAGAAATAATGATTATTCAAAATACGCGACTGTCGATTCGATTTGAATCGCTTATTCGATCTCTGCCCAACGGGCTAATAAGATTAACTGCCAATCTGTTATATAATCGCATTTTCGTTGATAAACGAATTGATTTCTCGCAATACTTCGCTGACTCTTTTTATATTAAACGAATCGATACGATTGAAATGTTATTTGACGCATGCTATTAGTATTTCTTTGCTTCACTTTGCAAAACGTTTATTGTACAACGTAATGCATTGCTTCGTGCAATATCTTAGGAGAAATATGAGGAGAAAAATTAACTGCGAAAAGGAAAAAGAAAGAAAGTATAAAGGAAATTGAAAGAAAATGATAAAAAAAGACAAAAAATATATGATGAATATTGCATGCTATAACGTTATACATTAATAATTTTAACGAATGTATATATTAATTATTTAACTTTAATTATCACATAAATATAAGTATTTCTAACAATTTCCATTACTTCATCGAGCGTTATTTTATTTAATGATCGAACTTATGTCAAAAATTACGCATTCATTTTATTACGCGAAAAGAGAAAAGCTATGACGTAACGATCGCCGAACTTCCGGTCAGCTGAAAGGGTCGTTTCCGTTTTAACGCGAAAACTTTTACGATTTTACAGCGTTCTCTTTTCAAACGGTGCGATTCAATCGATGATACGCGTCATCGACGGACGTCTAACGCTTCGAACGAAACACGAAGGCAATAAACTTTTTAAAGTTCTAACCAATACGTAAATATAAATAAATAAAACGATGCTATTAATACTTACAACACGCATACACGGATGGATAGACGCGGAGGACATATTTTTTTGTATCGATTAGAATCTAAATTAGAATTTTGATTAAACGATATTACAAATATTATTATAATATAATTAATTAAACGTCTCGACGTTTATCTAACGTTCGAACAATGAAGACGAATTATCGGTTCGGAAGCTGTCGGAAGTGCACATCTCCGTTGTTATCGGCTCAAAAGCTATTGAAGTCACTCCGATATCAGTTCACGCGAATGTAGCCTAACAGTCAAGCTAATTTCCTGCGTATAGAGATAGCGTTGCTCTAAGCGCATTCGACGTGCATACGTGATAGGTGCAATTATTAGACTAGGAAATTCGATGCTATCGAATGCCCGTTAAGATCTTACGATCTATTCCTTTTCGTAGAGATGATTTATTAACGTACTATCGCGCAGATAAATAAATCATTACTCTATCTTTACGTTTATCTATTCCGTTCTCCTGAAAATTTTAACTATTAACTTTACCGAGGTTATTTTGATTTTTTGTCCTTACCGCTCGATAAAATCGTCGTTTATTTTACTGACAGAAATCTTGTTATCTTTAAACGGTTAAATATTGCTTTCTCTAAAATATTTTTGCTTTCTTAATTATATTATTTTATTTCGAGTATTTCTGTTGGGTAGAAAAAAAAAAAGAAAAGAAAAAAGGAAGAAACGGATAAAAACTAAAAGATAAAAAAAGAGAGAAAAGAAGGAAAAAGGCCAATACTTCAACTTTTAAAAGAGAAGTTTAATAAAAATCGACGATCAAAGCAATATCATCGAATAATATAGACAAAAGCTTTTCGAACAATTCGATCCGAAAGGAATGAATGTAATCGAGCAATCGACATATTTCCAATCGATTACACTCTACTATCATAGTACTTTAATAATGCCTACAACCGATAAAAAGAATAATGTTCGTTCACAAAGGTCAATATTAAAATGGATATTTCTTCTCTACCACAAAAAAGAAAGAGAGAGAGAGAAAGGAAAAAAGAAACTAAAAAATAAAATAAAAGAAAAAGAAAAAAAAAACAGTAATTCACTCGAGTAACATTCCACAGATGAGACCGAACGAACTATTTCTATCTGGTTTTAAAACGAGTGGACTAGAAAATGATTCTTCGATCGTCTAGTTCACCAGACAGTTGGGTTTTTCCGGAAAGAAAGAAACAAAGAAAGAAAGAAAAAGGGAAAGAAAAAAGTAAAACAAAAGTTAGAAAGAGATAAAAGATAGAAACGAAGAGAGAGAGAGAGAGAGAGAGAGAGAGAGAGAGAGAGAGATAGAAAGAGAGATTGAGAAAAATAAAGACGGAGATAATCATAGACAAAGAGCGAGAGAGAAAGAAAAGTATAGATGAAGAAAAAGACAGAAAAACGTAGAAAGAAATAGAGAGAGAGAGAGAGAGAGAGAGAGAGAGAGGGAGGGAGAAAGAGGGAGAAAGGGTCGTACGGAAGAAGAGAGAGAAAATAGAAAGAGACTGAAACGGCGAGAGAAAAATAGCGTGTTAATTTTGAATCGCGATGATATCTTAAAGCAAGGTAGCGACTCCTAGAAGAGAAGTCGGATACGAAAAAGGAAGCTTCGAAAAGGGTGAAAATGTAGTAGCTCGTAACCGCTCTCTTGGAAAAAGATTGTCATTCTCGTTTCTACGGTGAAGACTATAAAACAAAGCTGAATCGCGTGCGGACTTTTTAATTGCCACCTGAAATTGCTAATGTTCGCGCCATGTTTCACATTATACATACGTACGGACATACATACGTATTTTCTTTCTCTTTCTCTTTCTCTTTCTTTATCTATCTTTCTTTGTCTATCTCTTTACTTTTCTCTTACCGCTCTCGTTTTCTCTCTCTCTCTCTCTCTCTCTCTCTCTCTTTCTCTTCGTGTTTGCATATCTCTCTATTTATCTCTATCTCTCTCGTTCTTTGTTAGTTACTACGTACGTCGTTTCTATTACTCATGGTACGTGAAGACACATTGGCGTTTCTACGTTTTCTGTTTCATACGTTGCGACATATTCTCCCTTTCTCTCACTCTTCCTCTTTCTTTCTTTCTTTTTTTCTGTCTGTTAAAGTAAATAAAAGCAGAAAAAAGAAAGAGAGAAACTTTTTTTTTCAGGACAGCCAAAGCTTATAATTCTCTGAAATTTTCGCGACATTTGCATTTTGCATGCGACTTTAATCGAGATTAAAAATAAAAAAAAAAGAAAAAAGAAAGAAAAGAAAAAATGCTCTCGCGTATTGAAATTTTGACCAATATCGACATATACCTAGCAACGTACTACGCGAACTATGTTTCGTGCAGAAGGAAAGAGAGAAATGGAAAATAAAATAAATAAATAAAAATAGATATAAAAATGTATATGTAAAAAAAAGAACAAAAAAAATCGTTCGTCCATCATACGCATTTGTAGCAGCAAGCACACCGGAGTTCTGTTATTATTAATCTCCGATGTATTTCTGGAAGTGTACTTTTAGTTCGGAAAAAGTAGTTTTTTGCTATTACAGAAAAAAAAAGGAAAAATAAAATTGTCGAACAAGAAAAAACGAAATCGAAAATTAACGATTAATTTGGTATAACAAAAGTAGTGCTAAGCATATATACATATATAATACGCATATAACTCCTATCTGTTGGATTATTTATAGAATTGTAAACGAAAAGAAAAAATTTATATCAATAATAAAAAACACATAAAAATCGTTGACTCGTATTTACGACATTCCAGTTTTGCTGTTATTAATCTCCGACTTATTTCTTAAAATTTACGTTCAGCGTGTTTGGAAAAAGAGCTCTTTCGTGTCTAAACACGATTTTTCTTTATCTCGCGTGTTCCATCTTCTTATTTATTTATCTCCCATATGTACCCACTGTTTTTATTGTTATTACCTTGTACGCCGTCTCTCGTCCAAACAACGTACGCGCTGCTATAATTATTATTATCATTATTACGATTTATACATATATATATAATTTATAATATATATTTTACGATATATATGTAAATAAAAAGCGCGTACGAATAATTTATTTATAAAGAACAAGAAGAAGGGTCAAATAAAAAAGTAAATAAACGAACGAGAATTAAAAAGACAGAGAGAAAGAGAGACAGAGAGAGAGAGAGAGAGAGAGAGAGAGAGAGAGAGAACATACGCGCGAGAAGAAGAAAATGGAGAAACGAATAAAGTAAAAGAGAGGGAAGAGATCAAAAATAATAATTAAAAAAGAAAACGATAGAAAGAAAGAAAAGCAAGGAAAAAAACAATGAAGAAGAATAAAAGAAAACATATGGAAAACCATCGATGCAAACTTCTATATATATCGAATATAAATTGAAATATAGTACGTACTTTGATCTATACGAAAGAAGATTGGAACGCTAGGACTATCGTCATCGCTTTGAATAATGTACGTCATCGGGTGTAATGCAGGGTGCAATATGTAGACCGTAATGTGTGACTGAGTGTGTAAATTATACGTCGACGTGGCCGGCACGTAGCGTGCTATGGTACGTCGCGTCCCGTTGCGTCCCGTCGCGTCCCGTCGAGCTTTAACTCGCGGAACGCAAGCGGGAATTCGAAATGGCAGCCACATCTCGCGTGATTTGTTACCACCAAAACATCCATCTCTCTCTCTCTCTCTCTCTCTCTCTCTCTCTTCTCTCTATCTCTCCTTCTCTATCTCTCCGTGTGTCGTTCTGTCTCGCTCTATCTCTTTTTTTCACTACGCTCGTTGAACACGCCTGTTTAAATGCCTATCTAAACTTTAAATAAGCAGCTAACTCGAACAAAATCTACATCTTTTTCTTTTCTTCTCCTAAGCGTAATAATTAAACGAAAATATTTTAATAATAATTGTTTCGTCAAATCGATATTCGTTCCAGCATCTTCTTTTATATTGCTTTTTTAACCTCTTATTTTTTTTCTGAAATAACACTTTGCGATGTATCATTATATACTGTATCAATAAATACATGTTTCTTTTTTTTTTTTTTTTTTTTGATCAACTACGTTACAAATTCTTGTTCAAAATGATTTCGAAGTGACAAAGCCACGTGTATGTAGACGTATATGTATGTATGCAGGTTTGTTGGAATAACATCGACCTCGAAAATATTTACTGCCAAATCCCTCTTGAGCCAAGGGGTGACGAGAAATACGGGAAGAGGTGAGGTGCGAGGGTGGGGTCAAGAGGAAAAAAGGAAAATACAAAAAGAGAGAAAAAAATAAAATAAAATGAAATAAAAAAGGAGGAAAAAAATATAAAAATTGATGCTATTCGACTATGGGGTAAAATAATCGGGAGGCAAACAAGCATTTTGTCACAGGTACAAGCGGGGACTCGGACAATGCGGGGCAATGTTAAATCGCGATAAATTCGAACGTTAGAGCGTTCCGCAACGCTCGACGGAATTCTAGGCGGCCTTGTTTCGCGTTTGCAAAAACATATATATATATATATATACGCAGACAGTGTATGATCGGAAATCGCGAGGCTAATCTCGACAAAAAGAAAAAAAAAATCGAATATTTTTAACGAGTGGCTATCAATAATGTCGCTGAAGGGATACACATTTTATATACGTATACGTTTAAACGTCTTATGTTTTTCCAACAGTTAAATAATTGCTATAGTGCAAAACAAATATTAAAATAACGTGTGTGCGTTTGCGTGTACACAGAAAGACGCAGAAACAATAATTAAATTTTAACACGCATATATTTGTATAAAACAATCTTGGAATACTTGAAATAATTCGATAGATGTATAAGAAGGAAATCTATAATGAACTTTAATACTTCGTTAACTAAATAGAAATCCTTTCGGAAATCTTGTCTAATGTCAAACGAAAATGAGAAATATCGTATTAATTCTCACTTATCGGAACTCGCTAAAATGAAACTCGTGCTTTGCAAATGTTCTCGGAAGGAGAAGCAATCACGTTCATTAGAGTTTCTCTCTTACAGTTAGAGAGGACCAAAATTTGTCTCGTTAATCAGCATTCCCGAACTTTCGAGGCACCTTTAATCTACACACGAACACACACACACACACACAGAGAGACAGCATCTATATACATCCACGTTCATATATATTTACATCCTATATGCAGTCATTCATTACATAAAGATGTATGTACTGACTATACACTGACACACTATACTGACATACATATATATACATATGCATACTTGCATACATTTATATATATATACCGTAGAGAAATATATATACATATACACGCATCGATGATACACATATAACGAAAAAAATATACGATGTACTTACATACGTACTTACATACGTGATACGTACGTGAAATAATTTTTCAAACGATATATCTGCGATATCGAAGGACACTTTCTATTTAACATTTTTTTATTTTTTTCAATCGACGTAATAATGAATTGTCAGAAACAATAGAGACGATTTGTGATCGGAGAAAACTTACTTCGTCAACTAAAATCGTAGGGTTCGTACTTCCGTGTGATTTGTTTCCTCGATTCGAAGCAAGATCGAACGTATGTACATACATACGTATATACGTATGTACATACATATATACATTTGTTGTACGTATATACGTTTGATATGTGGGTGTAACTTACGAGCGAACGATCAAAGCGAAATAGAAATAGAACGAATCGTTCGAGTTTGTTTATTTACTGCACGTGAATTGAAGATACGTTAGCTTTAGAATGAGTGTATTACACGTACACACGCATACGCTTGAAGGTCGAGAAAGCTTTTATTTTTGTTTAACTGATTTTTATTTTAAGTTCGCAATACCATATAAAACTACAGCGTTTGATAATTTCTTTATTTGTATAATCGATTTTGTATATGACTATAATAGAGGTATAATAAAATAATTATATATATATATATCCTTTTTTTCATTATAAACGAATACGTCGATTTATACGGTTATAACGTTTATATTATGCGCAAATATGATAAATAATTATCGTAGAAATGTTTCATAAAATATCGAATCTAACTGATTACAGTTACCTGTTCCATTATATATACGCATGTTCGTACATGGATAATACATACACAGATACGTGAAATCTAACATAAGCTTGTATATTTCTAAACTCGACGATGTCTAAACCACCTGTTGTTGGACAACGATTTTATCGAAATTTGAAAGAGATCATTTAAGAAAGCTGAGATACGTTCGCAATCATTTTCAATATTAATTAAATGGAAAAAGATGAAATGAGACGAAATGAAATAAAATAATATAAAATAAAAAGGAATAAATGAACGGTATAAAACCTTCTTAACCATTTCCTATTCCCATCTAATCGTTCTTCTACGCGATGGAAACATAACGACATTAATTATTCAAGTAATTAACATTCGTGCGGCTACGCCAGAGGTATCGTTAGCACGGCTTACACCCTTTCTAGCGATCAATCTAAAACGCGTCAGCTCGCTCGACGCGATGTCGTGGATCGATATGACCTTTGTCGAAATAAAAGAAGAGCTCGTAAAATTATCGTAAAAGATTAATACAATAAATTAATTATTTCAATATGCGAAATAATATCGTCTTTGTAAAAAGGATATCGATTAATATATTGCGTCGCGATAATAAGGCGTATAGATATTAATAAGTAATATAATATATACATACGTGCACACGTGAGAAATACCTGGACGTCCGCCACTCTCGAAGGTGAATACGCAACTAATACGATTTACTTTGATATTCTACGACATTCGTCATTGAATATCATCAATGTTTCTATTGTGTATTTATAAATCGTTCGTTAACGTTTAACCTTCAATCCGAATGTAAACTTAACCTTCGATCCAATGTTTTCCTTCTCCGAATATACACTCTAATACGCGTACCAATATTCTAATAATAATAATAATAATAATAATAGCAACAATACGCAATACGTGTAATAAAAATTTGGAATTAATTATTTGAAAACGCGTCCATCGGAAAGATATAACTTTACACGTACGTATAATAATAAATCCCGATTAAATATTCGTCGAAATATTGCTTCTTCTTTTTTCATTCTTTTTTTTTAATTCGTTAATTAATTTTTAAAAGCTACGAAATTTCAATTACCTTTAACAAGATTGTAATAACATTGCTCGTTAATTCATTTCAATGTGCGAGATGTTAATTTCGTAAATGAATAATTCCTTGTTAAATCTCTGAGAAGAATTCTTCTTGTCTTTCGGGGAAGCTTTCTCGTTTATTTTATTTCTTTCACTTCTTTTTCGTTTCTCCATTTTCGAGAGATTACTTAATTTTAATTTTAATCTTTTTTGTCTTTTCCTTTCCCCTTCTCTTTCTTCCTTCCTTACGCAAAATCGCATAACAATTTTTCGTCAATTAATTTGGACGTGTGAAAAGTAAATTCTCACGCGACGAGAATGAATAATTCTTGTTAAAGATTTTTCTTGCATTTCTTTTATGTTTTCTTTTTTTTTCTTCATCGTAGGAAGCGATTTCCCTTTTTCTTTTTTTTTAAATCATCAAATACCTACGTATTTTTCTTTTTTATATATATAAAATTAATAAAAAAAATGTAACAAAAGAAGTATATTAATTATCATGCAAATAAATTGATCGCTAATACACTCGAGTGAATAATTTAAAGGGAGAAAGTGAGACAGATAGATAAAGGTAAAGAAATAGAAGGAAAGGATGAGAAAGGGCAAGAACCTTCGATGGCTCATGAAATCCAGAACATGGCCAACTACAACGCGTTATTAACACTTCCAGTCTCGGATTTCAGAATTCATCCGTGTTAACGTCTGTCCAAGAGATATAGGTACTCAGCTAACTATGCCAACACCAAACAACTAACACCAACCAAGAGCTACCTAGCTAGCTATCTATCTAGCTACCTAAGCAACCAACCAACCAACCAACCAGGCAAATCAGGGCAGACCAGTTGAACCAAGATGGTTGAATTAACCTACCGACTTGAATATTTATAAGGTATGATATATATATATATATATATATATATATATATATATATATATCGAAGTTTATTAAAAACGGATCGAGATGATGAAGGAATATCAACGCTGTGCCAATAATCCTATCGAAAAACATACATTTTTTAAGCGCAACGTCTGATATAAATAAAAAAAAAAGAAAAACAATATTTTTTTTTTAATTAATTAAACAAAAAAAAAAATTAAATATCATTAATCCTTCAAGTATTCGTTATTTGCTAAATACTTAACCACAAATGAAACTTCAGAATGACACGATCTATTTTCTTTAAAGCGACGTGAAGAAATAAAAAAAGAAAAAGAGGAAGAAAAAAATAGGAGGTGGAATAGAAACAGAGGGAGAGAGAGAGAGAAAGAGGGAAGAAACAATAAAAAGGAAAAAAAAACACATACAAGAAGGAAAAAAAAGATGGGATAGAAACTTGTTGCAGAAGAAAACGTGTAAATACGAGGTCTCTCTCTAACAGTGCTTTGCATTCAACAGACGCCTCGAGGAAGCCTTGCCAGAAATGCGATATCCTCTATGTCTATTTGTTCCTCTTTTCTCTCTCTCTCTCTCTCTCTCTCTCTCTCTCTCTCTCTCTCTCTCTCTTTTTCTCTCTATATATGACAGAGCACACACACGTATGTATATATACATATATATGCATATAATATAATATATATATACGTATTTGGTATGTAGCTTTTTCTATCTATGCAATTTGCAAGTAAATACAGAAAAGAAGAGTGAGACATTTTACTTATATATGCATATATACACTTGCATATATATATATATATATTACATATACATATGTGTGCTTGATATATATATATGTATATATATCGACACGTAAAATATTTATACATCTCTTGCAAGTTTTTCTCTGTTTCTCTTTCTCTCTCTCTCTCTCTCTCTCTCTCTCTCTCTCTCTCTCTTCCTCTCTCTGTGTGTCTCTCTCTATCCTTTTAGAAGCAATATTCACCGATACCTTTGACGTTATATCATTGCAAATTAACATAATTTACAAACGCTAAAGTCTTTCTCGATTAATATACATATACATATATACATACGTTTATAAAATAGTAATTAACTTTTATTCGTATTATTTTAATAAGAAGAATTACCATGGAGATATTGTATACGAAGTGGCCAAGAATTTTCATTAATTTGACTTAATAACGTATATACGTACATCATCGTTCGTTTTATTCGTCGAAAATCAAGGTAAGAACTTCAAATGCAAATATAACCAAGTTATCGGTAATATTAGCATTTGTTAACATTGGAACTTTGAAAGATCTATTTCCATATAGTGTGTCCCAACGGTGATTTAGAAATCGATCGATGAAAGTTAGAACCATCTCAATATCTACTTTTGCAAATTCCTATATATCTCTATCTTTTCTCAAGAGACAGAAAGAGAGAAAGAGAAGGAATAGGACGATGACAGGAAATGACGTAAAACCCCAAAGGATCCATAAGAGAGGCTCTGATGTTGGTGAATCGAGTCTCAAGCGAGTCCATGATTTCGTTCGTAGAATATTAGTGCCGCTTTTGCAAACGGACTCGTTGATCACCCAGCACACGTTAGAACCTAACACACCGCATTGAATATCGTCCATCCATTGAACGGTTACGAAAAGCTACTCCTACTCGAAGTACGAAGATATATATGTATATGTATGTATATATATATATATATATATAATATACATATATATGTATAACAGGTGACGGAGATGAGTCGAAAACGTTTCCACCGATGATTTTGGTGTTAGTCGCGACTTGATCGAGAGAACGAGCGTTCCTCTCATGGGGGAATAGGAATTTTAGCTGAATTTCAACTTCAACCACGATTTATATATATATATATCTTTTTCTCTCTTTATCATTTTCCCTTAAATCCGAAATTTGTCTGCTTACGTAGTTATACACCTACATTCATTCAACCATACGGTAGAAAATCTAGTGAAATTTCAAGTGATTAAAAGTCCTCGGAAAAGAGCTTTTATTTTTGAATTTTCTAATATCATCGGTACACTTTGTAATAAATAAATAAATAAACAAATATAAAATCTAAATGTACGAAGACTTATTTATTTAAGGATGTCCAACAAAAGGGAAACACGAAGAGAAAATGAGTTAAAAAGAAATGTAGAAAAAATTAATAATAAAAGAAAAGAGATAGAGAGAAAAAAGAAGAAAATAGACATTTTCCAAAAAATCCGCTAAACAAGAAAAAGGATTTTAAACACGTTTCGAACGTGCTTAGCCGATCGATTACAATCGAACTAACGTCAGCTGTTCGTACTCGTCCATTAAACCACCTTTACCCCCAACCCCTTTCCATCTACCGCTTTCAACGATATCATCGATAGAGAGAGAGAGAAAAAAGAAAGGGGAAGAAAGAAAGAAAAAGAAGAAAAAACGAACGAAAAAAAAATGTAAGAAATGCTACGTAACACGAGACGAGATCTCGAAGTCCATCGTGTAAACGATCTCTCAGAGGGAAACGATTTGATAGTATCACTGATATTAAACGAAATCTTATACCATTCTATTATTTCTCTAATGGTTCTAAAAATGATACGTAAGTTTTTTCTTTCTTTCTTTTCCTCTTCTTTTTTCTTTCTTTTTTTTTTTTTTTTTTTTTAAACGAAAGGATACATCGAATTTTTTGTTGTATCAACGATCTCTTTCGTTTCTTACTTTTATTTTTATTTTCATTTTTTATCTTCTATTATATTTTTCATTTTACTTAAATTTGTAACTTTATTATATATTTTCAATGTTAATCAAATATACCTATATATCGAATATAATATAACAAAAAAGAAAGAAAGAAAGAAAGAATAAAAAGAAATCGTTACATCCTCGGAAAGTAATCTTCGATCAAAGAAGTATAACTTTAAAAATGTATACTTCTAAACCAATTTAAATTTATTGATATGTCGGATTTGTTTTTTTCTTTAGTCGGATTCAAACGTACGCGGGAAAAGGAGAAAAAAAAAGAAAAAAATGAGCAATGGCAAATGTTTCCCCTCTTATTTTCTTTCCTTCTCTCTCTCTCTCTCTCTATCTCTCTCGCACCACCTTTTCACTCTAATAAACGTAGGATCCCCCTAAAGTCCAGAGAATGGAACACATCAAAGGAACTGTCACTGATCGAGCGAGTTCATATAATTTGCTTTTCGCATCGACGAATTTCAATAGTATCGGAAATCTTCGGTATTTCATCTATCTATCTATCTCTCTTTATCTATACATCTATCTATCTCTCTTTATATATATATATATATACATAAAGATATATATATATATATGTGTGTGACGGTAATGGCGCCGAATCCACAAAGGACACCGAAATTAGTTTCCAACAAGGATTCTATTCATTCGATATATAGTGATGAACGCTAGAAGAAAAAGGTCGGAAGTCGAGAAATCGTTCAACGATTGCCTCTCCCTCTCTTTTTCTCTCTCTTATTCTTTCCGATTTTCTCTTTTGACATTTATGAAAATCGTCATTGGAGTCACGACATTATTCGATTACGTTCCCCTACTGCGAGCTAATACACTATAGTCTGCGAAAAGAATGAAAGGATCCGACGGAATACGACAGAATCGACGGGTTACTGCGAGATTGTGTGTATGCGTGAGAGAGAGAAAATTTCTACTTTATATATATATATATATATATATATATATATATATATATAGAGTATACATACACGCACACAGAGAAAGGAAAAGTTGATAGTGACTGGAATTGAAAAGCAGAATCTAATCTCGAAAACTGATAACGAATATCTTTCGAAATTTCATCGATTTTCAATTTTCCAAATCAGTAAATATTTCCAATTTCCAAATGAGTAAAATTCTAAAGTAAATAATCCTTGGAATTTTCTTTTTTACTTCAATCTTTTTTGTTCTTTCTTTTTATTTTTTATTTCTTTAATCATTATTCACTCGATTTTTTTTAAATCGTTTACTAGTTTCCTAGACCCCATTAATTCACATTGTTTATATATTCTCATTTAAGTACACAACTAAAATGAAAAAAAAAAAAAAAAAAAAAAAGAAAAAGTGTTAAGCTAAATACACTGACTGCATAATTTCTCTAAATTAGAAGCACAGCAACCCCCAATTTAGCAACCCCTCTGGTAATCCAATTTAGAAAAGTGGAAAAGTTTCGTAAATATTTCGTTTTTTACCCCACATAGATTACAAGCGATTTCACAATTTTCTTCTCATAAAAATTAATTACAATTAAATAGAAATAACTAAGCAAAATAAATAAATGTTATTTTACGATAAAAAAAAAATATATGTACACGCATATATTAAATTGTACATATGAACTGTATTTTTGTAAATTTCAAACGTTTGCAAGAGTACACAAATGTTTCAAATAATTTTGGAATAGAATTTAAATTATTGTATCTAATCTCGACGAATCATTTTTTTATTTTACTATTCTTCAAATAATTGCAATTTTCATAATACATAAAATCCACATAAAAATATATTATTCCATCGAAAATATATTTTTGCGTTGTTCGTATAATTTAAGAAAAAAAGAAAATCAATCCCCTTTACAACCTTTCCCCTTAATTTCAAACTCACCAATCAGAAACCAACCAATCTCCGGAGGAATAAAGATGGCCACTGGCGAATCAACGAAGAAGGGTAGTAATAGTAGTAGTAGTAGAATAGTAGTAGTAAAAAAAGAAGAAGAAGAAGAGCAAAGAAAATGAGAGTGAAAAAGAAAAGAAAAAGAAGAAAAAAATATTAAAAAGTAAATAAGCTTTGAAGAAAGAAGAAAGAAGAAAAAAAAGGAAACGTACAAGGGAAGATGGTCGTTTATTGGCTAACGGTAGCTCGCAGGGAGTATGGGGAACAGAGATGGGGTGGTTTAAGAGCCGATTTACAAATTAAGCACGTGACGCGAGAGAGCAGCTCTGCTCGGTCGCATGCTGACGGGATAACCTAATATTTATACAATTAAGCCGATGGGGGTGTAACGACATATACATATACATATATATATAACACACGTACATATGTACATATGTATATATATAAATAAATAGATAGATACATAGATAGATAGATAGATAGATAGATAGATAGATAGATAGATAGATAGATAGATAGATAGATAGATAGATAGATAGCTAGATAGATAGACAGATAGATAGATAGATAAATGCGAAGACGAGGCAAAATATTGGTAGGGGTTAATGGCAATGACGATGATGGTGGTAGTATAGTTAGTAGAAATGGTGGGGGCTGTGAATATAGACCAGGCAAGGGATGAGGATAGGAGGGGTGGTACATAAGTGGGGTGACAAAACTTCGTTACGCCAATCGGAGCGTGAAACCTGTTGGGTCGCTGTTTAGCCCTCTGCTACCGGCAAAATGCCACCCCTGGCAGAGTCCCTTTTTCTCTCCCCCTTAAAATGAACGGAGAAACGAAGGGTGGTGAGCGAACCAAACGGATGATGAAGAAGAAACGACTGTGTGGGGGTGGAAACAGGGGTGGGAGGACTACAGGGTGAGATTTTCGTTTTAACCTCCCTCTATCAAAGGAAAGATGGCGAATCAACGATCGCTCGGTACCGTATACTTTTTCCCACCAAAAACGAAAGCTTAGGGGCTCGTCCAACCCCTTTTCAGTGGTAGCAAAAGTTCACTCGGTCTGACGTTAGAAGAGGGAAAACGTAACGTGTTTTAAGGGCACAGAACAAAATGGCGATTTTACGTAAATCCTTGCAAGACCAGTTTCTATTTTTTTCTTTTTTATTTACTTATTCATTCTTTTTTTGTTTCTTTTTATCTTTCCTGAAAGGAATAGATCAGAATACTCCATTAGAAACACTCAATTATATCGAACTATTAAAATCCTCGATAATGATTCATTAAGATTATATACAATAAAATAATCTAAATTGAAAAATTGTTGATTTAAATCCCGTGATAACCCATATCGCGTAAATAACATTGTGAGAGAGAAATAAAAAATGAAAAAATCTATACACACGCACACAGAGAAATAAAGAGAAAGAGAGACGAATGAAAAAAACGTAATATCTTTTTCAAATAAATCGGATCGATAGATCATCCACCTCAGCGTCCATCCATCTATCCATCCACTCGTTCAATTCATTGACACCTGTTCGAGTTAGAAAAAGGAAAAATAACAAAAAAAAAAAAACAGAAAAAAAAGGAAAAAAACAATAAAAAAAAGAAAAAATAAATTTGTGGAGACGAATTGCAAACGCCTCGTCTCGTGTCTAGCACATTTTATGAACACGCGTAGGACGGAAAGAGACAGAGCGTGCGAGAGAGGATGATAGAGCAGGAACGGTAGGACGAAGGGTGAGGGCAAGGGTGACGGTGCGAGCGGTAGAGAGGGTATAGTGGTAGAGTAGAGAGTCAAGGACGACGACGAAAGTGGTGCTTTTGAATAGAGCAACAACGACTCCACCCACCTGTTTCGTCGCTCGACTAGCCGTGTTATTATATCGTAGACACACCCTTGTGTTGCACTTTCACGAGCGTAAATTAGTTGCCCCGTTAGAATTCGAATTAGTGCCTCGTAAAGGTCAAATAATACGTAGGGGATGACGCTGATGAAAAAGTGTCTTTTTTTCTGTGGCCATATTATAATGGATATAAACGACCACCTAGGTTCGTATCAACTAATTATTATATCGTTAATAAATTGGACGATAACGATCGCGATTATTATTATTATTATTATTATTTGTATTATTATTTTTGTTGTTGTCGTTGTCGTCGTCATGTACGCGCTATGAGGATGCACAATGCATTTCCTCTTATATATAAAAAAAGAAAATTATTATTATATGGATAAAAAATATTCTTGAATAAAAAAAGATATATATTGTAAAACAGTGCATGCGATATATAATACATTCTGATGCAATCGAAAAAGGAAGGCACATCTTTCCCTTTTTATTCTTTTGAATAATTTTTAAAAAATATCATATTTGAAAACAAATGCATATTGTATTATTATTATTATCTCACGCGCACGCACAAACACAATATATTATTTTATTTGCTATTGAAGTTGCTTGAAAGTTGATTCATATTTATATTAAATATCAAATACCTGCATGAATTATTATATAAATAATATGCAGTCATACAACATACATCCCATTATTATATTCATTATTATAGAGTTTCTAAAATATACCTAAATATTATATCGTAGAAGAAAAAGAAATAAAACGTATACCTCTTTGATATAGCGCATTAACCCGCCACTTTCCCTCCAACCTTCGCTCGTCGATCAAAGCAACGCATAAAGAAAACTTTCTCGTTGGAAATGATTTACATAATAGATGTGTGCACGTGTCACGTACAAGGGAGTACTAATCGTACTATAAATATACCCCCTGACCAAACCTCCTTTTTACCCCCTTTAGATATACAACGTCAAATTTCATACGATACGATCGAGTATCGCCGTTTTTATTGAATTAAAAAAAGAAAAGAAATAAAATGAAATAAAATAAAACAAAGAAAGACTAAAAAAATAAGAAATAAAACGAAACATTAATAATTATTGCTTCGATTTCATAGAGAGCATTGCCATTATTAAAATACAACAAAGTCGTAAGAATCTACTTGTCAATTTTTTTTTTCTTTTTCTATGAAAATCGATATTTTTTATTTATTAACAAAATCTCGCAGAAAACGTCGAATACGGAGTAATCGTACGAGCATCTCCACGTCACTCTATCTTTTTGATCGATATTTTCGAATCGAGTTATACGACGAGACTTGAACGAAGTTTGACAAACTGTGCGTAAGAGCGCAATAACGCGTATCAATATTTTTTTTTCTGCGTACCTTCCGAATAGCAATGAATTCATCGATCACTGTTTCTTTTTTTTTCCTTTTTCTTCTTTCTCTTTTTTTTTTTTTATTGATTTATTCTCGTTAATAAAATTGTCGAAACTGTAATCACTCGAAGATGGATGGCGTCTTTCGGAAGTAGATAAAAAAACGAATGCCTTACGTTTAACTTTGAAACCATTATAAATTTAAAAATAATATATACGTGCAATAATAATAATAATAATAATAATAATAATAATAATAATAATAATAATAATAATAATTGTAATAATAATAGTAATGGAGGACGATGACGACGACGATGTCATCCAAACGATTAACACGAAAATCGTTTTATCGAATTAAATCTGGCAATGAATAATATCGCACTGCTTGACACTTCTCTTCTATCGAAGAGAAGCTTCATTAAGATTAATATTATTCGTTTTATTATTATTGTTATATTAATCATTCGGTTATTCAGTTTACGTAGACATAACGATAAATTTATCGGCGAACATTAATATTTTCCAAAGTGATAAATTATCCTTAAATAATAACGACTTGTGTCCGGTATTGTACTACCGATCGTCCGATATTATATATACGTATAAGTAATAATCGATATATCGAATTAATGAGCAGGACTATCGATAGTTCATTCTCGTTAGTTATTTCACATACGGTTTGTTTATTTACTAATCGATAATATATTATGACCGAAGACACTAATACGATTAGGTGCACGTATTAGATGCACGAATTTACTTTTATAACGTATTGGAACAAAAAGTGGGGGCGAGAGAGAAAGAGAGAGAGAGAGAGAGAGAGAGGGAGAAATTTTTTGTCGATACTCTAATAAAAGAAAATTTAATAACGATTACGACGATGAGAATAATGAAGAAAAAATTTAGTAATTTATCTAATCGCTTATTAGGGAAAAAAAAAAAAGACTCGATAATCATTCGAATTCGCTACTGATCGAAATTTTTTCGATAAAACGATGATCGAAAACGTAAAAATAAGGGAGGGAAAGAAGAAAAAAGAAGAGAAAAGAAAAAAGTTCTTAAACGCTTATAAAACTCGAGAGAATCGAAACTCGACGGAGTCTCCTATTCGTCGAACAATAAAATCGATTTGGTAAACCGGAACGTGGAAGAAGAGAAAGCTCAGTTGTTCTCGATAAGCCATTAAACCTATTCTACAAAAGATAGTGCGAAAAAAAGAGAAAAAGAGAGTACGAGAGACAGAGAGAGAGAGAGAGAGAGAGAGAGAGAGAGAGAGAAATCCAAGAGTTCCAATTGTTCTCACTCTTCCAACTCGAAATATCTTGGAAAGAGAAGAACGTTTAGCCAACTCCTAACTTCTAAGCCTTTCTTTTCGACCTTACAAATTCTATCGTACAAATGTATACGTTCGAATACAAACGTAAACGATCTTTACTCGCAAACGATATAAAATTTTTCGTAAAAGTAGATCGATTTAGATTCTTGATATCGAATTTGATTTGCAAACGATCGATAATACTATCGCCTAACGTAAAACATTAAATCTTGGTCGTTCCATTTATCAATCTTAATATACTACCCGTGATCGTTATAATCGTTATCAATGTAATAAAAAAGAAATAAAAAGAGAAGCAAGAACGAGAAAAGAAACAACGTGTTAAAGCAACGTGGAATCTCTTTGAAAACGTAAAAGTCTCCCCCTCTCTCTTTATCTTACTCTTTGCGTGTTATCGCAAAACTCCGAGGGTAGTGCATACCTCCATCATAAACTCTGGTAGATCTTCGTAACACGTGCGAAGTATAAAACCGACGGAACGACGCCTTCTTGACTACTCTCTCTTTTCTCTCTCTCTCTCTCTCTCTCTCTCTCTCTCTCTCTCTCTCTCTCTCTCTCTTTCTCTCTCTCTCTCTCTCTTTAAAGGAACGAACGACGAGCTTGCGTTCCACGCTTATCTCAAATCTCTTTCTTACTCGCCAATCCACGAGAATTATTCCACGATGTGGATAGAACGGATAGAAAATAAAAGAAAAAGAAAAGGAGAGGGGAAGAGAAAACGAAAAAAAAAAGAGAGAAAAAAGGAAGAGAAGAAAAAGAAAGAAAACGAATAAAAAAAAAGAAAAAGAAAAAACCGAGTTGGCGAAAGCAAGATAGAGAGATAGATAGATGAATAGAGAGATAGAGAGAGAGAGAGAGAGAGAGAGAGATGGAAACGAAGAAAAAGTAAGAAGTTAGCGAAAGATAGATAAAGAGATAGAGCTAGACATAGAAAGAATATAGGAAGAGAAAGAGAGAGAGAGAGAGAGAGAGAGAGAGAGAGAGAGAGAGAGAGAGAGAGAGAGAGAGAGATGAAAGAAAAGGTGAAGACTTGGCGAAAGAGGGATAGGGATAAACATAGACGGAAGGATGTGGAAGAGAGGAAGAGAGAGAGAGAGAGAGAGAGGGGAAAGAAAAGAGAGTTAACGAAAGATAGGTAAAGATAGACGTAAAGAGAGGGAGAGAGAAAGAGATAAAAGAAAGGGGAGTTAACAAAAGATAGATAGAGATAGACGCAAAGAGAAGGATAAAGGGATGAAAGAAAAGAGAGTTTACGAAAGATAGATAGAGATAAAGGTAGACAGAAGGATGCAGAAAGAGAGAAAGAGAGAGAAAGGGAGAGACGAGAAAAAAGAAAGTTAAGGAAAGATAGATAGAGACGGACGTAGATAAAGGGATGTATGGAGAGAAAGAGCAAGACAGAGAAAGAGAGAAAAAGAGTAAAAGGCAAAGAGATAAATAGATGAAAAATCCCATGTGAGTAACGAGGGCCGATCGAAATATCTCGCAAGTCTGGCCAGGCAATTATGCGAGATACGCAAACATTCGTACGCTCTCTGGAATCCATTAATAAGGAAGGGCATAGGGAGGAGGAGGAGGAGGAGGAGGAGGAGGAGGAAGTAGAGATGGAGGTGGAGACGAAGGAGAAGGAAGAGGAATAGCTCAGTCCGATTTGTATGTGCGTGCATAATACATATAAATACGTATGCCTGTATATATAGGTACGCATGCGTGCGTGCGAGAACATTTGGTATTTTTAGTAACACGTAGTAAATTCATTTCTTGGCCTTTCTTTTATTTTTTATTTTTTTATTTTTTTTTTTAATCGTTCACCGACTATACTCCGTTATCTTCCCGCGAAATAGAAATTATTTTCTATTATCTTTTAGAAATTAATTTCAAATAACAGGATGCATAAGTAAATAAAGAAAGAAAAAAAGAGAAATTAAAGAGGGATGATAAAAAGAAAATATTTCGATGCAGCTGCAACAACGGCGGTAGCGTGTAACGTCGAACGTAATAATAAAAATCGAACAAAAAAAAAAAAATAATAATGATAACAACGATGACGATAATAATAGAAATAAAATATAAATAAAGATAATAAAAAGTTCTCTTTCGATGTAACTTCGGTGAATCGTGAATGGTCGAAGTGACTACTAACGCATTGCGCTTGTTATCGGTAGTCTACATCTGGAGTGCATCCAAAGGCGGATCTAGCGAATATCAATTTTCTCTTTACGTATATATATATATCGGCCGCAGCTATTTCGCTGAGAGATATAACATCTGTGCCACCAGCAGCAACAGCAACAGCAACAGCAGCAGTAGCAGCAACTGCAGCAGCAACAGTAGCAGCAACGGCAGTAGTAGCCACTCTTCTATACGATCGATTACGTGGATTCGGTGGAGAAAGATTATTTATTCGTATGCGCATGCATATGCCCGTACATGTTCACGCTTTACGTTCCTTTGTATGCGTTCTTGTACGTGTTTGCGCGCGCGTGCATCCTCTTCTCGCGACGTTCACTTATTATTCGAGGATACGCATATACGATTTATGTCTTTGCAATGGAGCTTACGTATATCCTGGTAATCTTTTTCTTTATTTCTTTATATATATATATATATATATATATATATATATATATATATATGCAAGTATCGTCCACGAGTATAATTATTTTTCGTTAAAATATTAATCCTTGGAAAGGATACTTATTTTTATTCCCATCGAACCGATCGATTTTTCTACGAAACGAAATGTAACGAAGATCGGAAATGAAATCAATTTGTAAAGTATATTTTATCGAAATTATATATAATAATAGATAACAAATGATACATAAATATTCACATTTTTGTTAAATCGATAAATCGAATTCTCCCTTATCGAATGTTGTATCATTCGGATCGTATAATTTCTATCTCACCAATATAGAATATATATATATATAATGTACACATACGTATACGTATAATATATACCATATATTTAAAATAAAGCGTTTCAAATTTTGGAAATCAAGGTTATTTTTCAAACAAGAGTTATCTGATTTCAACAGAGAAAATATTATGGCATTTACCGTTCCGTTTGTTTTATTTATTACAAGATTTCGAGGTCAACTGTTTTTTTTTTTTTTTTTTTTTTTTAACGGGAATCTACATATTTTTTATAAGAACGACATATTTCACATAAAAAAAAAGAGAGAGAGAAAAAAGATATAAAAAGAAAAACAAATAACTTTTATTTGAAACATTTTTTATCCAGCTCAATATATATATATATATATATATATATATATATATATATATATATATTGAAAGTGGGCAAAAAATGTTTCAAAAAGTTATTTATTTTTCTTTTCATTTCTTTTTTATATCATATATGTACATATATATATATATACACACACACACACACACACGCGCGCGGAGAGAATGAGATATATATATTGTTTTTAATTGAAATGTTTGCAAGGCTTGTACAAGAATCTTATATTTTAAGGCTCAGCTACCGCAGTGACTGCTTACGGGCATAAATATCTGCTAAAAGGAGCGTAAAGGAAAATAATCGAGCAGAGGCTCCTTTACTCTGATAACACGAGGCAACCCAGAATTACTCGGAAGACAGAGAGAAAGAGAGAGAGAGAGATAATAGCAGGTGTTTAGCAGGTGTTCCGTTGTTGAACATAGACGTCCTTTCTGTTCATTTTTAACGTAAAGCGTTAATTAATTCCAAAGCCACGACATAGACATAATTTTCTAAAATCATTCCTAACATAATATACAAATCTACGCTAATTTGAAATCATAATGAAAAATAATTCGCGTTAGAAAAATTTCAATTAAGATCGACAAACGAGAGAAAACAAACAAACAAACAAACAAACAAACAAATAAATAAATAAATAAATACGTAAATAAAAAAAGAAAAGAAAAAGAAAACAAAATAAATCGTATCGATCGATCGATCGATCGATCGATCGATCAATCAATCAATCAATCAATCAATCACTTACTCGATCCAATACACACAACGCAACGTTCCTCCGAAAGCTGATAATTAACCCGAAGATTAACAACCCCGGCCGTCGGTGCCGACGACGGCGCCACCAACGATTCTTCGAAAAATCCTAGAATAATACGTCATGATTTTTCCTTTCGCACGAACATACAATCGCCCGCTCTCTCCCGAACCCTCGAACCATTACTCCCATCAACTACGTAACCATCGACCGACCAACCAACCAACCAACCAACCAACCCGACACCATTTCAAGTTCCTTGTTCTCTTTGTTGCGTAGGCAGGCGCGAGCACTAGCGAGTTTAACGAGCGATAACGCCTACTCTTTCCTTCTTCTAAAGCTTCTCTCTCTCTCTTTCTCTCTCTCTCTCTCTCTCTTCTCACCTCTCATCACCTCGCCAATGGGAAAAAGAAAGTTCGCGCAAAGTCATCGCGCGCTGACTCGTAGAAAAGAGAGAATGAAGAGGTAGACGGTGGGATAAGGGATAGGGTGGGATAAGGGAGCAGGGTAGAGGATTGAAAGTTCGTAGAAGGGATGGTATAAAGAGCAAAGGTATAGAGTATAAGGGATGGGCTGACTGCGGTGGGAGGATTGTAAATGCGAAATGGCAAAGGCACGACGATTATAAAGGCAAGGGTTCCTTGCTGCTTTCTTTTTACTCGTTCGAGTTTAACGTAGATCGAGAAGACTATTATAGATGGGAAATAGGATATAGGAAATAGGAAATAGGAAATACGTGGCCAATTTTACGAGAACAAAACGACTTTACGAGGAGTATGTACGAGAATAGTATGTGAGGAGTATATGACGGAGAGAATATGTACGATTATGACGAAGATCGTAGACGTAAACGTGAACGACGGTATTATCGTCAACGTCGAGAGCGAGTTGTGCACACTACTCTCATTATCCTTGTATGAATGGCGACTAAAGAGAGAAAGAGAGAGAGAGAGAGAGAGAGAGAAAGAAACGCAATCATGTAAAAAGTAAACAGAAAGAATAAAGTAAATAAAGACGAACAGATAAGAAGAAAAGATGAAAAGATAAAAAGAGAGAAACGAACGGAAAAGAAAAAGGAATAAAGAAAAAAATCGGAGAAGAGAATCAAAGAAGAAGAAAAAAATGATAACCGACGAAAAAGAAAGGGGTGGGAAGGGCGGGAAAAAAGAAGGGGAAAAAATGATAGAGAATCCGCCGAAGTAGAAGAAAATTCTTGGTCGTGACAAGTCTCGATTATCCGTGAGAAAATCGGTCCGATAATGCGGGTAAACCGTCTCGTTAATAAATCGTCTCGTCCAAAAGGACGTTTCGACCGAGCTATCCTTCGTCCGAGATACTTCCTATCTCTTTCTCTATCTCTCTCATCAGCTTATCTCTGTTCGTTCTCGCGCTCTCTCAAACGGACGATCCTTATTCGTCCGTCTTCGTTCGCTCGATATAGCCTCGCGAGCGGTTTCTTTTATCGACGCCATGGTGTATTCGATGGAGAAGGAGACGGAGATGAATCCGTCGATCCTCGAACGATTAATCACCGTCCATTCGACGGAAAGAGGACTCTCTCCTTCTAGCTATCTATATATCTCTATATCTTCTCTCTACTTCCCTCCACGCTCTCTCTTTCTCTGTGTGCCCGTACTTAACACCCTACACTCCTCCCCCAACGCACCCCTCTCCTTTTAACTCGTTCAATCTCAAGGGGATGAGTGGGAGAGGTAGATCAATCGGCAGATTAATTACTGCAGGTGAATGGACCCATCGAAATGTCCTACTACCACTTCTTATTCCATCTTTCTTTTCTTTTCTTTTCTTTTCTTTTCTTTTTGTGTCGTTTTGTTTTGCTTTGCTTTTCTTCATTAACTATCGCTTCTCAAAAAGAATATCTTTCATATATATGTATATATCTCTTGAAAATATTTCGACTAATTATAATCCCCAATATACAATTTCTAAAGTCGGTACGGCTCATTAACGAGCTATAAAATAGTAAAATAATGTGTTTATTAGTTTATTCTATGTCTTTACGTGTTATTCTTTATGGCGAGGTAATAAAAACGAAATGAAAAGAAAAGCGAAAGAGAGGAATAGATAAAAAAAAGAAAGGATTAATAGCTTCGAAATATTTCGGATAATCGTTGTCCTAATATATAATTTCTATACGCTATACACGAATCATAATGGAGCTATTAGATCTGAGAAACTACTATGGAATCTATGTAATCGATGAGAAACTTCTCTCTCTCTCTCTCTCTCTCTCTCTCTCTCTCTCTCTCGTACACACACGCTTGCATACTTACACACCGACACACAGAGCAGAGTCTATACGGATCAACGAACCCTTCTCGTATGACACGCAATAGACGATACGTGCCACCGGAGGCCGGAATGTCGCGTACAACCACGCTCGCGTAAATTACGTGCGACGGTAGAAATTTCGCTGTAATTTCCCAGCGTGACGATTAGATGCGTGCTCGACGAAACTCGGGCGAATTCTCTCGCGTAAAGGAAGTGCTATAAACGTAGATAGATAGATAAATAGATAGATGGATAAAGATATAGAAATGGCAGAGAAGGAAAGAAAGAGAAAGAGAAAGAAAAGAAAAAGAAACGGACAAAGATGGATATATCTTGTGTGTGTGTGTGTGTGTGTGTGTGTGTGCAGGCATATATAATACATAGAAAGAATAACAAAAATAATGCATAGGGAAAACAAGAAGGATAGATAAAAAAAAAATACAAAAAAAAAAAGAAAAGAACGAATAAATGGCAAAGATAGAGAAAAGAAAATTAATAAAAACTTCGAACGTATTATAACGCAAGAGTTCGTTGATCTTCTTTACGAATATACAAACTTTTTTCTTTCTTCCATTCTTTCTTTTTCGTTTTCGCAATTAAAAAAAAAAAAAAAAAAAAAAAAAAAAAAGAGGGGAAAGGATGAAGAAAAAAAAAGAAAAAGATTAAAAGAAAAAAATCTCGGAATATCGAATTAATCGATTATTCGGACGAGGATCGTTATCAAAGATGGGTTATCCCATCAGCACTTGTCGAGGTTTAAAGGAAGACGATAGCACCGGTTATCGTCGACGCATGCGATAAATCACTGACCCATCGAGCCCGCGGCGAATGTAATTACGCAAAAGTTAATTACGTGCTGCGCGTACTCACGACGAACAAGCACGACCTCCCCTTTCTCGCTCAGCCCCATAACCCACTTCTCTACCCCCCACTGTACAGTTGCAAAACCCACCGCACGGGTCTCATGGCTAATCTTGCGGTTTTCTCGACCGATCGCTTTGAGAAAATTTACGGTTCGCCGAGCACGGAAACGAAAAACAAAAGGAAAAGAAAAAAAGGAATATAGATGAGTTAGAAAGGATAGGAGATTAAAAAAAAAGAATAAATCGATCCTCCGATCGATATTAAATCGACCTCGTAGATAAGAATCGATCCCGCGTCATCTCCAGTAAGAATATATTTTAATCGAATAAATGTCGTAGAGAAAAAAAAGATACTATTTTTATTACGTACCTACACATATACGTACGTTTCTCACAAAGATTTCCTCGTGCAAAATATATTTTAATCTCGTAATTCAGAAGAAAAGAAAATAATAACGACCATAACAATAATAATAATGCTTTTTCGATAAAAATCCAACTGAAGAAGCGAAAATATATATATATATAAATATTTTTTTTTTTCTTCACTTACATTTCCACAAGAGAAATCGTTATCGAATTCACGTAACTACACTTCCAACTCTGACGTCAAAGTACCCCACTGCCTATCCCCTCCTCATCCATTTCTCTCTCCTTCCTTTTCAACCCCCTTCCACGAAAAAAAACTTTCTCAACTCGTCCGAATACCGAGTACCTAAAATAAGCAATCAAACGAGTTTCACAAATATGAAAATTAGATTGTCGGAACGAGCGATAAATTGTGATACCTGATCAACGGAAATCCCTTCTCTCTCTCTCTCTCTCTTTTTGAAGCTTTAAAAACTTTAGCAATGGCGAATCGGCATTAAGCTAGTACGACAGTACGATATTTGCACTTTTACTGAACGCTCTGAGAATCGTCAGAGTTTTACGAGAGCGTCGTGTTAATTAGGGGTAGCAAGCCGTGTCGCGAGACTGAAAAAGGAATGATATAAAGAAAGAAAGAGAGAAAGAGAGAGAAAGGAAAAGAGAGAGAAGATAACTCGAGATAATTTTTACTGATTACTATTTGCTCATATCTTTTGAGTTAAACAAGATTAATCAAGACTTTTCGGCGAGAAAATTTAACTTTCGCGTTTTTAAAAAAGCGCATACTTTTTATTGGTCAAAATGATAATAGCCGAGAGAAAGAGAAGGCTTGTTTCATTTCATTTTTTCGACAATTAATAATAATATACGTACTTCTTTTTTTTTTACAAAACTATTTTAATATACGCATACCTGTGCGTGCGTATGCATATATAGATATAAAAGCAATGATGCTTTTTATGGGAAAAGAATATTTCGTATTGGAAAACTCGTAATGTAAATTTAATACTTCAAATGCGCAAAATATTTTCTCTCTCTCTCTCTCTCATTCATTTTCAGCGTGGAAAAAAAAATAAATTCGTCGAGCAAAGTGTTACCACTTCGTCTACCGATTTCATCTAAGCTATATAAATACATGAACAGATGACGTTGCGCAAAGTGCATGCACACTTGCATACGTACATACATACATACGTGCATTCATGCATACTTTATATGTAAATGCAATGAATAGTCATTTTATCAATCATATTCCGTCCACAGGTAAAAAGAAGAAAATTTGAAAGAAATCTCGGTTCGTACGTTTTATCGATTTCCCGTTTCGAAAGGACGCCAGTTACTTAGGAAGTTCTTTTATAAAAGCAAACAAAAGCCATGTACTACTACTGGATGATGTATTAAGCGTCACGTAACTAACGACTACAGTATAGTACTAGTATAAATATTTCGTTGGAACGACATAAGGAAAACTTTATTCCTCGATTTAATATAAAATGCGTTTCGATCTATTCGGATTTATTATTAAGCGATAAGAACGACAAATATCGGGATATTTGCCTTATCGATATTAACGTAGATACGATAAAAAAATGAAAACTAATGGAATAAAAAAGAAGAGAAACCAAATAAATAAGTTAATTCATTGATTTAAGAGAAACAGAAAAGAAACGAAAAATTGATAGTTACGTTCTAAATTTAGTTAGTTGGCTTGTTAGTTCGTTCGTATCGATCAATCTGAGTCATCGTTTCTAACGGAGAGGTCGTATATTTCAAACGGAAACGATACAGGATAGAGTAAGAAACCGATACTACGTCGGTGGTCCTCGATGTCGTCGGGGTTAAACCAAATTCTCGTGGACTCGAGCGTAAGAAACGAAAGTTCACATCGTCGACCGACTATCTCCTATTGAAACCTATAATATTACTTTTTTTATTTCTTTCGTACAAGTCCATGCGTGCGTATGTAAAATATTACTCTTAACATATTTATGTTACAATTATCGATCTTCGAAATATTAAATCGAGAGAAAAGCTCTTACGATATGATCCAAAGAGATCAAATTTCTAAACGAAGATATATATTATAATTCGTAACATCTACGAAAAAAAAAAAAAAGAAAAAAAAAATACTTTTAGAAAACTCGTAAAAATATTCAAGATTCGATATCAAAGTCTGTCGATAAATGAAAACTTGGCTATATATCTCTCTATCTATCTCTCTCTAACTCTCAAACGTAATAACTAAAGCTTTGACCTCAAAAAGAGGTTCAGAGGTTTCTCGTAGGTTTAGCATACATAAAGCTCGTAGTGATAGAACCTAACAACTCTGAGTGCTTTGGGTCGTTCGATCGAAACGGATCTATAAACAAGGTGGATAGATCACTGCCCAATTCAACCTACATATATATGTACTATCTCTCTCTGTTTCTCTATTCTCGCACTCTCGATCGTAGTAGCAACGTTAAGTACTTGCGAGAAGATCGACAGAACCGGTAATTGGGGATCTACAAGATAATACCTATCGAACGATCGTTTGTGCATGTCCTTTGTAGATCCTTTGTAACGTATACATATATATGTACATAGATATAGATATAGAAAGAGAGAGAGAGAGAGAGAGAGAGAGAGAGAGAAATAGCAAATTGAATCACAAGCGTGCTGTTTCAAACGTTTACGAACGATTATCGATCCTATACTTTTCTTACGATAAGAATCTTCTAAAGTCATTTGTACAACGATATTTTGAATTTACTCTTATCTATATTCGTTCGAGAGATAATGTCGTTCACGTAGATCGGTTATATCGATTATTCATGTGTTGACGGTAAGCATTGAGGGATTCGAAGTTAATATGCGATGTGTGAGATCGGAGGATTGTTCGTTTATGTATGTACGTATGTATATGCATATGCATATGTATGCGATCGAGCGATACCATATGTAACAATATAAAAAAAGAAAAATATATATATTAATGTTATATCGATATCATATTATAACATTGGATAGTATATCAAATATATTGTATTGTTTTTCAATAATATCATTACACGATGATTTAATACGTACATTATTTTTTCCTCTGCATAAGAAAATATTAATATTACGATATATTATATTATATAATAAGTATAAGAAATCGATTGATGTTTCGATGATATATACAAGACGTTAATATCAATAAATTTTCACTCGTCCATTTATAAAGAACGTTCGTTGTTCGTAAAACTGTTAACATCGCCGTAATGCTTTAATAGAATCTAAACTATCTATCTTTCGTACGTTCGTAAATGCATAGAGTAATGCCATTCAATTTTCTCTACATCCCTTGTCCAATTATATCCTATCGACTCTATCGAAAAACATACGAATCGTTTTCAAAACGATACGACGACGATACAACCACAACTGTTACGACTACTACGACTGCTGTATACAAGTGAGTATGAGAACGAATAAATGAAAACTTTTTCGAAATGTTTTGCAAATATCACAGTACATACGTATGTACATATATACATACGTATATACGTATGTACGCACGTATGTACGAAAATCGTGAAAAAAAAATATCTGAAAATAGGTACTACTGATTCGCGCGAAAAAAAAAGGAACAAAAAAAAAAAAACAACTCTTCGTTCGATGAAACACGCAGATTTTAATGACTGAACTTTCCTCCTCTTTTCTCCTCTGCCTTCTACTCTACCACGAAACTTTCATCAAATCCCAAGCAAACACCCAAGCTTTATAGAAAATATTTCTAGAACGATAAATGAAAGAGAGGGAGGAGGGAGAGAGAGGACGGAGAAATTTTTTGGTCGATGTACGAAAAGAAAAAAAAAAAAAACATGTACCAATTGTTGAAAATAAATCGTTACAAATGTTTTACTTCGTAAACACGGCCTTTTTTGAAGAAAAAAAAAAAATTGTTTAAACAAGAGTTATCCGATTTCAATGGATGAAATATCATGGAATTTTGGCATTTATTATTTTTTATTTAGTGGAAGATATCAATTTCCTTTTTTTTTTTTTTTTTCATAATAGAAACCTATATATCTTTTTTTTATAACAACGATCATATGCTGTAGTAAAAAAAAAGAGAGAGAGAGAAAAAATATGTGCGCAATATTTTTTTCCTTTTTCATATCTTTTCTATACATAAAAAAATACATACGTACGTACGTACACACACACACACACACACACACACACACACACACACACATAAATATATAAAAATATAAGTGCATGAGGGATAAGTGCATGAGGGATAAGTGCATAAAAATATAATACATGCAGTTATATAATATTAAAATACCTAGACGACGCATAACGCCACCAAAAACAAAACGAACAGCAGAAAAGAAAACAAAAAACTAAATAGAAAAAGAAAAGAAAAACACAAAAGAAACTTCAGCCACTTTCAAAGTGTTTAGCCAATAAAAAAAAAAAAAAAAAAAGAAAGAAAGAAAGATCTAGGAACTATATTCTCTTACTGCATCCCTCACACAAAACTTCCTATCCTCGAAACGTACAAATCGATCTCGTTGCATAATTCAGATCAGAAAAAAGAAAGAAACAAAACATAGATAGAATAGGTAAGAACAGAGAAAGATAGAAAGAAAGAACGAAAGAAAAAGAAAAGAAAGAAAAAAGATAAAAAGAAAGAAAAAAAAGAATGCAAGGTAGCAGGATAATGCTTTTGCATGTGTAACCACGGTGGAGAGAACATGTAGCTTTCCCGTTCAAAAATTAACGCGACTACTCGTCGCCCTTTATTTCCCTTCTTCTTCTTCTTCTTCTTTACCCCTCCCATTCCTCGAGTACCACCTACTCCACCTTCTTCTACACGTATACCTACTCCTCCTTCTCTTTCTCCTCTTACTCCACCTATTCTCCCCTGTCTTCTTCCGTTTCTTCTTCCTCCTCTTTTATCGAGAAAGATAATGTCGACGACGCAACACAACGACGACGACGACGACGACGACGATAAACGACGTGCAGAAAACTTTCGCTTGAACGTTCAACAAAAGCCGCCATTTTGCAAACGATCACGCAAGCCTACCACGAATGAAACGCACTATACTTTGACATGTAAAGATACATTAAAATGAAAGAAAGAGAAAAAGAGAAGTAGAACGCACTATACTTTGCTACGTAAGAGAGAGAGAGAGAGAGAGAGAGAGAGAGAGAGAGAGAGAGAGAGAGAGAGAGAGAGAGAAGGTGAAAAAGGCGTGTGCGTGCGTGATACGTGGAGATATATATATATATATACATATGTATATATGAGAAAGTATAGAACGAGTGAGCGAGTAGAGAAGGAGGGAACACTAGAGTTCCTCGATCCCTCCCCTCTTTTCGTCCTCTTTCACTAGGTCTTTTTTTCCCTTCCTCCGACGACGCGTCGTCGGAGAAAACTTTTCGAATGACGATTTTCTGGCGCCACTCGGTCGAGCGTGTTCAACAACGAATCATCGTTTACGATAGTGTCTTCATTCTTATATTGTTTTATTCAACGCTTTCGAACGCCCTTTTGTTATCGTCTTTCTGCAGTTCGTAGTGTGGTAACAGTAACTGTATATAGTAGGATAATATATAGTAATAGTAGATAATTTAAAGAAGAAATATATACATATATACGTTAGAAAATATTTTTTATCGAGCTATCATATATTACTTAAATATTTTTTTCAAAGAAATCTCCATAATGAGTTTTAATTTAAATGATACGATACGTCGGAATAGATAAAATCAATGATTTAATAATCGATCGTGTATATGTATTCGTTTACTATACCTTCTCTGTACGTTCGTTACCACGTTTACACTAATCATTCGATCGTGATTAAATATCGGAGATTGAATTTTCAATTTTAATATGCTTCTCTCTTTGCACCGTAAACAGCCCCCGGTTATGATAAAAATTATTGATCTATCGTATATATTATAATTTTGTTTATATTAATCTAACACGTAGATGTAATATACAATATATGCCCAGTCTATGTAATTTTGATAAATAATTATCTCCGTAAATAATCCGTTCGATCGGATAACGTTTTCATTTATATCTTTTATCTAACTTTCATCGTTATCTTTATTTTGTCTTTCGTTTTGTTTCATCATTTTTCTTTCCTTTTTATTTCATAAAATAAATTCCCGACAAAAATGTTACGATAAAAAACGATAAAATAAATTGTTCAAAATTGTTTGAAAAAGAAAAAAAGCAAAGAAAAGAAAAGAAAAATGGTACGTCAAACTTCATAAAAATTTACGTCAATAAAAAGATAAAGATGGATTGAATGAAAGAGAGAGAGATTCAAGTAAATTTTCGTGGAAAAAGTTAAGACACAAAACGATAAATAACTCTGGAAAATAATTTTACGAAGAAGAAAGTGAAACGTCAAACTTCATGTAGATTTATGTTAATAAAAGAAATATAGAAAAGACGGTTGATAGGATCGAGAGAAAGAGAAAGACAAAGAGAAAATAAGAGAGAAAGAGAGAAAGATAAAGAAAGAAAGATGCAAATTTTCTCGAAGGAAAAGTTAAGGATATGAAACGATACGATAAACTTCTTAAGAATAATTTTGAAAAGATAAAAGTTTTCTATAAATTTACTTCGATAAAAAGATTTAAAAAAAAAATTAATAAAGACGTTTAAGAAACATGGGGAAAGAGAGAGAGAGAGAGAGGGAGAGAGAGATGCAGATTCTCGACGAAAAAAGTTAAGATATCAAACGATAGAATAAACTTGAAAATTACATTGTGAAGATGGAAACTTGAAATTTTATTCTGTATAAAAATATTGAAAAGAGAAGAGAATTTTTTCGAGAAAAATCTCGATAAAATGTTATTGATACATACCGACAGATCACCGAATATAAAGGAACGAAATATATTGGAAAATTATTCAAAGAAAAAACAAAAAGAAAACGTATCAGGTAGATAAGAAAGATAAGAAAGAAATGGAGAAAGAGAGAAAATAATTTGAAGAAAAATTAAAACAGAAGAAAGAAATAAAATCAGATAAATTTTCGATAGAAAACGATTCCAACGTTTCGAACAGAGATACAATAGAAATAGGAATTAATTTAGAAAAAAGGAAAAAGAAACTTTAATTAAAATAACTAAATAAATAATCAAAATCGATACAATTCCTGATATTATGTTCATTCGGTTTGACTTATAAATTCAGGATCGATTAGAGAGTCAAAAATTCGTATTTATAAGTTAGAATTCCAATTCACGAATGAATCAGATATTATATTTATTGATTGTACTTTGAATTAATACGCGAATAAATGAATTTTCAAGTAATCCAATACGTAGAATTTTTTTTTCGAGAAAGTGGTATTTAACAGGAACGAGGATTTCTAAGTTAATAAGCAAGCTTGGAAGTTAAGTAGAGTAGTACAGGGAGGATATTCGAGATGGTTGATAACGTCGTGTCGAAAATGAGAGTGCCGATGGATCGATCGATAGATCTCTTCTATGGTATGGGTTAAGGAAGCGCGAAGAAAATATCCAATCGAGAGAAAGAGAGAGAGAGAGAGAGAGAGAGAGAGAGAGAGAGAGAGAGAGAGAGAGAGAGAGAGAGAGAGAGAGAGAGCGAGATAAAGATAGAGATAGAAATAGAGAAAGAGAGAGAGAGAGATCGCTTCTCCTTCGGTTTAACGAGAATAAGCTGCCTCGTCATTTTCTGAGATAAAATAGCTTCTTGAGAAGACGTGCCTTACATTCTTGATCTTCGTTCATTCTCACCGTTTTTCTAATATATCGCGCCAAATATCGACATTCCTATCACGCAACATCTCCTTGATTAGATTTCTAAACATCATGGTACTTGGAAAAAAATTACATTTAATGCGTTAGCAGTTTCTTCTCCTTTTTTTTTTTTTTGTTATGTGTATTCATTTTATTTATTTATTTATTTATTATATGTGAATATAATATATCGTCATTATTTTTATAACAACGTAAAAAATTCGAATTTTTCTTTCTCGAACGTAATAAATCTTTTCCAGGAATCTAAAAACAAATCACGAATGATTAGAATTTTTCGATAGAATTAATACATAGAGAACAGAAAGTAGAGTATCCCTATGGGATAATCGATATCGTGAATTTCGAACTATAAGTTTCGCTTTGGAGATAATTGCGAGAGATAATCGAGTATCGAAACGATACTTTATCGAATTGCTACTAGTTTCTAATACCGTCGGGCGAGTAATAATTAGAAACAAATGAAACTAGGTTGTGGAGAATATAATTGACTAAGTATATGCGCACATTCGTGCGTGCATACGTGTATGTCACTGAGAATATCTTATTAGATCGAGTCAGAAATTAGTACCGTTAGAAACTAACGGATTTAATCGATAAAAGAAAAAGGAATTAATCTCATCCTTCTTTTTCGATACTTATTAAGGAATAAATTAAATATGCAATTCAAAAACTTTAATTTCCAAATTAAAGTTTTAATCGATTAATATAAATTCTCATTTATGTGAATTTAAATTGTCTAATTTATGAGCAAAATTCATTCGAATTCTAATTTTTACAATATAAATTCGGAATGAAGAAATATAAATTCTAATTTCCGAATATATAAATATATATATATATATATATATATATATATATATATATTTCTAAAAAGAATGAATGGCAGTTGGTAATTACACCGCAATTAACGATCAACCACAATCATTTATAGATCGTAGATCTTGCTGCCTGTCTTTGTAGATAAAATTTAGGTTGAAAAGAAGGTAAATAAGAAAGAAAAAAAAAGGGAGAGAGAGGGAGAGAAAAGAAAATAACGAGACGTGTTTTAGGGTTGGGCAAGAAACTACAAGAGAGAAAGAGAGAGAAAGAGGGAAGGAAAAAGAGAGAGAGAGAGAGAGAGAGAGAGAGAGAGAGAGAGAGAGAGAGAGAGAGAGAGAGAGAGAGAGAGAGAGAGAGAGAGAGAGAGAGAGAGAGAGAGAGAGTAAACTGAACGATATTGAGTGTAACGAAGACGGAAGAGCCGTTAGGTTGGCTCCGCAAGAAGCTAATTTTCGTTAGCGTCGAACGGGCCTGCCGGAAAATGGAACGTAATTACGTTTAATTAACTCGAGCTAGCAGACAACCTGTCGAGAGAGACGGAGCTCTCATTGATGCCTGGAGTATCCGCCATCTTCTTGCTTTTTTTTCTTTCTTCCTTTTTTCCTTCCCTCTTCTACCATTTCCTCCTTTTTTTAGTATCTATCGTTTTCCTTTTTTTTTCCTATTTTTTTTTTTAATCTTTTACGTTTTTTTTACGTTCGATGTAGTGGTTTTAAAATAGGTGCGCCAGATCAGCGCATTGAACTCATACGTGTATACGTATATGTACGTACGTGTGTGTATGTATCTGTATACATATATATAAAATGGATAAAAAAATATTGTAAAAAGAATTTATTAAAAAATATATTTTAACAACGCACGATAGCAATTTTAAGTAACTCACCCGATATATAGAAACAGTGTATATGTTACAAATCACGTTATTATTACGAACATTCAGAATGTCCATGCGTTCTTCATTAAACGCTTGTCCAGCGCGTGCACACGCCCGTATATATTCATACGTCGAATTAAAAGTGATCTAACTTTGTCACAGCCCGCATCTAAATATAAATAAACGCGTACAAATAAAAAGGTCTTCGTCGAAGCTCGATGAAGATTAAAAAAAAAAAAAAAAAAAAAGAAAGGAAACGAAGAGAACTATCGAGAAATGAATGTAAGTAATAAAAATCATATTTCAATATTATTACTATATTACGTAATGAACGTCGAAGAGATAAGAGCTACTAGAGGATCGATTAAATCCTCCGTTTTATATGGATCATCGAGTATTCTATTTATATCTGTATAATCATTACGAGAAGAAGGCTAATTGTAAGCACGAAAGGTTGGGCGAAGGGATAAGGAAGAAAAAAGGGGCAGTGTCAGACAAGAATAGTCGCTACTGGAGAGGGGTGTGTAAGAGGAGTGGAAGGGGGTTGGGGAAAGAGGAGAGGAGGAAAAAGTAGGCTGGTGACCCGTCCTAGTAACGTTAACTTAGCTTCCGGAAATTAAATCCTACGTATAGTCGTTCCTATTAAATCATTTTCTCTCTCTCTCTCTCTTTCTCTCGATCTATCTATCCATCTATCCATCCATCCATCCATCTATCTATCTCTCTCGCACGCGCGCCCACGTTAAGCGAAAATTAGTAGTCTAATTACCATTGATCACGCGAAAATCGACACGTAATTATCGATCATCGTCGTTTCTACCTACGAATTAAGATCTCTTAACGATTTCTCTTAAGAAAATTATACGGGATTGCGCGAAGGAGCGAGTAAATTTTTTATTATATAATTAGCGGTTTTCCTTTTCCTCCTTTCCTTCTTAATTACTATTATTATTCTTATTACCGATAAAAATAAAAATCAAATTTGACCGACATGACTCCGACTACGAGTCGAATAGAATTAATTGGGGTCGAACTTTTTGAAAGTAAAACTATTTTGTTTTTTCTTCCTTTTGTTTTTCTTTCTCTTCTTTTTAATACTTTTTCTATAACGTTCTAATCTTCAATTACAAACGTATGCGATCTTGGAATTAAACGAATATTGATAACAAATTATTTCGGGATAAGAAATGAATCTTAAAATATCTATAAAAATGTCGATTTACTTTGATCCTAAAAAAAAAAAAAAAAAAATTGTATAAATCAACGAATTTACTCAACGAACGAGAAAGCGATCGTAGATCTCGAACTTGTAATCGTATTTCAAGATCGATATTATTATATATCATTTTCGTGTTTAGAACGTTAATTGAACGGAAACAATAATTCATGTCGATCGAATGATCCGCGCAACGTTACATCAAGTCTCGAGATAACGTCTCAAATCCCGATATGGTCCACTAATTACGAGCGTGCCACGTGATAACATAATTGATGCCGAACGGTCTGCAATTAGTGTTGGCGATTCAGTAACCAGTAGATCTTCTCTCTCGTCGTTATTAAACGTATCAGATTTGTCCGACAAGACTTACCTTCTAATATTACGCATCTAAGTAAGTACAAAATGTACTATGTCTACATAAGAGCGTTGATCTCTATAAATATATGCGTGTGTATTCGTGTGTTATATATATATATATATATATATATATATATATATATATATTGAATTATCATTTAAAAAAAAAATAAACAAACAAACAACGGACAAAAAGGAAACAGAAGAAAAAAGTAAAAAAAGAGCAAAAGAACCTTATTAAATTTCTTTGTAATGGAAAATGAAAAATCGTCTCTTTGAAATTCAATCCTACGTATTTTACATACATAGATCCATATACGTACCACGTTGCATAAACCAACAATGTAACTACGAATGAAACGGCGTGGAAAACTAAGAGATCGACGTTATTGTCGTACAAACAAATGCGCGCACACGAAGAAACTCGCTCACGTTTTTCCACTTTTTCATCATAAAAATATTCAAAATTGAATGCGTCGAGAGAAATTCATGCTCGTCGTTTACGTTTCCCAATGGAAGGAGCAAGAGGAGCAGGAGGTGAAGAAGGAAATGAAAGGAAGGTAGAGAGAGAGAGAGAGAGAGAGAGAGAGAGAGAGAGAGAGAGAGAGAGAGAGAGAGAGAGAGAGAGAGAGAGAGAGAGAAAGGGAAGGAACTCTGTCGTGATCACTTCGATTACGTCGTTCGGTCGAAAGTAGAGTCAATCGAGAAGATCCTTTCCAATTAGAGAACAGGACAAGGAACCTTGCTCGAGTACACCACAAAGGACATTTCGAGGACATATCCAAGGAGATATTGAAATACATAGATATACCCGTAACGCTAATGGCAAATGATTCTAATTGTTTTCATTCTCATTGATATATATATATATATATTGCAATGTATATAAATATTAATTATATGATTTTATTTAATATAATATTGTACACAAATTTAATTGTATTAATTATGATTATTTTGTAATTATTATCTCGTTCGTTAAGTTTCTTTGTAAGTTCAGTATTATATAATGTTATAATTATTATAATAATTGTCCTGTGTTATATATTACTGTGATATATATGTGTGTGTGTACTATATAATTTGTTAATATATAAATATATTATTTTAATACCACTGTTACTATTATATATAATTGTACTGTTTGTCGTATTATTGAATTAGATTAATCTATTAGATTACGTAAAAAATTGCGTGTTCTTTAAAGATAAAATACGCGAACGAAATTTATCACAGAAAGCTCTTATTTATCTCCATTAGATATATTAACACGTATATGTGTATATCTATGTACGTGTAACTAGATCAATCATACAAACAAGTACACGAGATACTGATTTCATCGGATTCCACTAACATAAAATATTTCGAGCTGTGTACGACGAAACCGAGAATATATACAAAAAATAAATAAATAAATAAATAAATAAATAAATAAATAAATAAATAGGAAATAAAAAGAAATAAAAGTAAAAAAATTCTCAAAGGCAAGAAATAGAAAAAACGGGAAAAAGTCGAACGCGCGAATAAATTTTTCATTAAAGGCTCATATTTCATATTTGCCTAAAACGCACAGGCGCGCGCGTACACACGCACACAAACATATGTATATATATATATATATATAAATAATATATAGCATATATACGTATTTTATATATACACATTGGTATCGTACAACGTACAAACATACACGAGAGATTTCAATTTCACGAGATTTAATTCACACGATAAAAATTCAAATTTCGAATTTATACGCGTACATACATATGTAAATACCTACGTACGTACGTACGTACGTATGTTTTGTATACGTACGTATAATATAAATAATCTCAAAGCTAAAGTAATAGGAAGAAAAAAGAGAGAGAAATAGGAATAGGAATAGAGATAGAGATAGAGATAAAGATAGAGATAGAGATAGAGATAAAGATAGAAATAGAGATAGAGATAGAGATAGAGATAGGTACGATATATAACGAGAGTAACAAGCCACGTGACCTATCAGTATCCATAACCGTAAATACAGTACCGTATATGTCTCTCTTTCCCCTCTTACCTACCCCATCTCTCTCTTCAAAAGGGAGAATTCGTTGACAATCGACACGACAAAGACATTAGCCACTTTCAACATACACACACTCTCTCTCTCTCTCTCTCTCTCTCTCTCTCTCTCTCTCTCTCTCTCTCTCTCTCTCTCTCACTCTCTCACGCACACACACATACGTAGTCGTCTTTCTCTTTCTCTCCTTTTCCGAATGTCATAAGAGCACCAGCAATGGCAATCGCTCAGTGAACGCCGAAAGCAAACCGAAACGCAACCCTCTTCTCTTCTCGGACCATTAAAATGAAAGAGAAAGAGAGAGAGAGAGAGAGAGAGAGAGAGAGAGAGAGAGAGAGAGAGAGAGAGATATGCGGATACATAGTACTTCGACGCAGCGTGGAATTTCCACTAAGTGATCTCAAAGGATGTCACGTTGGGAACAAATTGATTTCTTTTTTCTCCTCCCCTGTCTTCTTCCCCTTTTAACTTACCCACCAAATTCACCCTTCGCAGTTTCGCCCTTTCCAGCCTGATCTCAATCCCCCCCACTCCTCGCCCGCGGTCGCATTTCGAAGATCTGTGTCCGTCGATTTTCAGACTGTTCCATACGAACGAAATAAAAGAAAAAAAGAGATAAAAGAAAAAGAAGAATACTACGAGAACTGCAAAAAGAAGTCACGGAGAGATTATCTCCAATGTAAAAAAAAAAAAAAAAAAAGAAAGAAAGAAAAGAATAAGAAAAAAAGATAATTTTCTCTGCTAACTCTAGCCATTGCTACTTTGTGTATACGTCTCTATCTGTGCGCGTGTGTAAAAGAGAGAAAGAAAAAAATAGAAGAGAAAAAAGAAAAAGAAAAAAAATAAAGGACAGCGCATTCGATCGTCCGTCTCTTTTCTCCTACTCTCTCTGTCGTTTCCTTTAGAGTAGTGTTCCAATATTATATAGATCCGTATAACTCAAAGAAGGAAAGAGAGAGAGAGAGGGGGGGGATGAGTAGACCGATGACGTAACAACGAACGACAGGACGAAGATCCTTTTTGCCCGTGGCTAGGATTTCCAGGAATTCAGTGACACGCGCGACGAGTGTCGAAGACGTGGTGCATCCCTTCACAAAGTAGAAGGGATTCCCTTGTGATCTCTTTCTCTCTCTCTCTCTCTCTCTCTCTCTCTCTCTCTCTCTCTCTCTCTCTCTTCCTTCCTTCCTTCCTTCCTTCCTTCCTTACTGTGCTTCGGGCTCTCTTTATCTTGTCACGGTTTGAGAGAAACGGAGAAATGGGATGTACTAAGAGTGGTAGGGGTGGTGGTAAAAGAGGTAGAGGGAATATCCAGAGAAGCTACGAGTGAGATGGGATTCCTCGTTGAAAATACTCTTCGATGTATTCTCTTTCTCTTTCCAATGTATTCTCATTCTCTCTCTCTCTCTCTTACTCGTTAATGGATTCTCTTTCTCTTTATCTCATACACTTTTTCTCTCATTCTCACTACTACTACTACGACTACTCCTCTCTCTCTCTCTCTCTCTCTCTTTCTCTCTTTCTCTTTCACTGCCCAACGAATTCTCTCTCTCTCTCTCTCTCTATTATTCTCTTACTTTTATCCTCTTTCTTTCTCACTCAACGATGTATTCTCTTTTGCTCTTACCATTGTCCCTCCTTTCTTTCTTCCTTCGTTACTCTTTACTCTTTTACTCTTTCATTCTTCCTTATCTTTTCCACGAGAAATAGAGAGGGAATGACACAACGGGTAAAAGAGTTTGTGGATAATTCAGGATGCTCATTTGTTCTCCGTTTGTTCTCTCCGTGTCAAGTTGAAATCAGTAACATCAGCGACTTTTTAAAAGGATCTTGCTAGTGGAATAAGCGAATTCGATCGCGATTGCGAATTTATAAAGAATGTTCCTTCTATTTAACATTTTCTTTGTCAACGTATTACGTGTTATTATTCTACGTCGTACGCGTGTATAAAAATAATAGTTTATATGTAAATATAATATTATTCGTATATTACGTTACAATCGTTACGTCATACGAGACGATAAAGGTTCGTCTCTGATTTGTTTATTATTATCTTTTTTTTCTCTTATTCTTAGAGCGTTGTATCTAAAAAGTTTATACAAGCCCTTCTATCCGATGTATCATCGGTTTTTTTTTCTTTTATAATCGTACTTATTTTATAGTTAACGTTTGTTTTAAATTCGGAAGACGTATAGCGTATTGTATAGGATGGATCATCGAGTCAAGTTTTTGTTTGGAAAAATTCCTATACTTTACATCGTTTCTTTTTCTTCTTTTTTTTTTAATCGTAAAGTTTTTTTATTTTCTATTTGACTAATCCGAATAGAGAAATAATTTTCTAATAATAGTCTTGTAATAAAAAAAAAGAACTTGTAATAAAAAATTAATAAAAAAAAAAATCAGCGTCTTTCCTATTTTACATTTACAAATTAATTAATCAACCTTAATTAAGAGGAAACATAATTTGCTTTTAACTTAACAAATATATATGCATACATACATTCATATCATTGTTATTATTATAATCTTTATTAACAAAAAGCAAAGAAAAAAAAAAGATAAGGAATACGAAATAAAGAAAGACAAAACTTTAATCAACTGTCGTTTTAAAAAGAACTTTCCGAAAGGGAGAGGGGAAGTAAAAAGTTAAGTATAAAATCAACAAGAAGAGAGAGAAGGGTTTTAAACCGAGGAAAGGTTGAATGGCGGTGCCAAGACAGCGATAATGTTGATGCCAGCAAGAACGAAGAGCTGTGTCTCGTCGGACTTTATATTATCTTCTTTGGATAGACGCGATCCTCGGCTGATACGAGCCAACGTTAAAACGTGCTACGCTAAAACGACGTGGATGATGAGAGGGACAAGGACGACGACGGACTGAGAAGGCACGTCTCTTCGCGCGATCATCCAACCTCTTATCCCCCCCCCATCTACCCACCCAATCACCCGTCAACCACCGCTCGACTCCTACTCGCTCCCCACTCCACGCTCTCTATGCTCTCTACGTTCCCCCACTCCACGCTCTCTATGCTCTCTACGTTCCCCCACTCCACGCTCTACGGTCGTATATCCCCACCACTAACTCTCTCTCTCTCTCTCTCTCTCATGCCTCTCTTCTCGCCTTACCACAAGTCGCCCTCGCGGGCTATTTAAAATGCAGTGCACTTTTGAGATATTTAAGGGTACTCTCGTAAAGTATGCGTACTTGTACTACGTATGTAAGCATGTTATGTATTAGACGTAAGATGTAAGATGTCAAAGTAGAAAGCGCATGAGAAATAAAAGGAGAATGAATATTTGGAGATTTTTCTTTTTCTAAAAAAATTTGTTGAAGAAAGAAAAGAGGAAAGAAGTTCGAGAAAAAATGAAATCGAATATTACAAACCATTGCATGATATAATATCGTTGCAAAAAAAGTAATTATTATATCTTTACGAAATATCAATGAAATTTGTATTTATTTATTAAAAAAAAAAAAAAAACGCGTTAGCGCTATCAACGATATCTATTTCGTATTTTTACCGTTCGAGGCCCATCGGAAAATTAGACGGCTGAAGTTCGAAAGCCATTAGTAGTTTTCGCTTTTGGCCATGTTATATTCTAAATGGAAAATTACACAAATCTCTTCCTATCGGGCAGACGCGATATAGCGAGATAATTTAACCGGTTCGTAATTGTGAAACACGTTATGCTCTTTATATTCTAGACGGGCGTCCATCTTGAATTTTATCTTCCAATCTTTCCTACGAGTATCGCAAAGCTCCTGAAAGCTCCTGAAAGCTCGTTGAAAGCTCACGAGACGCATGCGTGAATATAAGTTCTATATGCATAGAACACAGACACGCACAAATTTCTGCATTAACAATTCGAAATCGTTTCCATATAAATATGGAACGATGAGATTTTTTAACCGATCTTACGTTTCTTTCTCTTTCTTTCTTTCTTCATATTTTTGAGATTCCAATTATTCGATTTGAGATAATCAAACGTTTCGTTGGTGCTTAAAAACTTCGTACGAAAATCTACTTACGTCTCTTTTCACTGTTCGTACATAAAAAAAAAAAGAACAATTCAATTTTTATTTTTCCTTACTTCTAAAGTTCATCTCAGAAAAAGAACGACCTTACTTTAGGAAAGCATATGTGCGAGGAGAGAATCGAAAAGAGGGAAGAAAAAATTCGAGATACGAAAAAAGGAAAAAATTCTAAATTAGAAATTAGAAATGAGATATTTTCTAGGAGATACAGCAGATGTTTCGTTAGCACTACACAGCACTTTCTTCTTTCTCTTCGACTCTTTATATCTCTCTGTATCTCTATCTCTATCTCTAGATCTCTCTCTGTCTCTTTCTCTCTCTTTTCTCTCAAACTCAATTTTCCTCGATCGAGTTCGGAAACGATACTATCGTGACTCGACGAGATACAATAACAAAGCAAAGTCGATGGCGAGTATCGTAACCTTCGACGAACACGTTCGTTCGACCGAAATGTGTCCACTCGTGCCCGTTGAAAATTCTAAGGATTCTTATTTCTACGTGAGATAAAAATCTCGATACTCCGAGCAAGAAATTTCTTCCTTATATTTTGTCAAAAAGACTCTCTCTCTCTCTCTCTCTCTCTCTCTCTCTCTCTCTCTCTCTCTCTCTCTCTCTCTCTCTCTCTCTCTCTCTTTCACTAGCTACTACTATTTCAATAGAAACGATGTGCGATAAAGACGAGATGAAAACAATGGATATCGAAAATCGTTTGGATTTTGTACGAATTCGACGATCCTACGAAGCAATAAAATATTTTTCTTCTTAATAAAAAAAGATGCGTGCGTATATATATATATATATATATATATATATATATATATATATATGGTGATGTATATCGAACTTAACAATTCTTTTCTTTTGCTTTTAGTAATTTTTTTTTATGCGTTAAATATTCAACGCAAAAAATGCTTAAAAATTTTAATAATATTTTCGAATAATTTTCATTAGAAAAAAAAAAAACGATATTATCTTAAGTCGCTGAGGGTAAGTATTAGACGATAGATAACAAAGTCATCCATAAAATAAGAAATATCTCGTTGGGTTAGATTGATCATGTTTGTCTTTAATCGAATTACTCACCTAGTTGTAACTGTGCGAGGGTTCGGTGTGTCACCGTTGATAGATCGATCGATCGATCGATCTCACTTGGAGAACTCGATAACTCGAACGATAATCGATTTTCTTCTGAAAGACAAAGAGATGAAAGTTTCAATTAAAATGATTGTCGATCGTCGAAACTTCTTTTTTATATATATATTATGTATGTATGCATGTATGTATGTATGTATATAAATTTGTTCGATCGTTAATAAATACGATTAATCTATTTACGTACATAAATAATTTGTAGATAATCGTAGATATTTGGAATTAATAATAATAATAATTATTATTATTATATATATATTATATTGTGATAATATAATAATATTATAATAATAGCAAGCTGTATATACTTATATTTTAATAAGAAGATTAAAAAGAATTATTAATAAAATAATTCGTTTAATCCCAAATTTCTGTATTACTTAATACATGTAACACTATTTTATTTCATTCAAAAAAAAAAAAAAAAAAAAAAAAAAAAAAAAGGCATCCAAATATGCGTTATAATAAACTTACAAATGCATCGATCTTTGATAAGATTTAATGATCACGTGGTATTCACTAATCAGTGACTTCGACAAAACGATCGGTCGATGCATCAGCGAAGAATATTAATTTGTCTCGTTATTAGAGATTATCGGAGGTAGCGCACAAAAGCCACGCAACAAGCAAGCATAACGCACTTATTGTTATTCCAATCGGAGGAGTATATCGGCTTGCCGAGCACATCAAATTACGACTATGAATATTAATCAGATCGCAAAGCCCACCATCATTTTATAATCCTACCGAACAGAAACAACCACCCTATTTAGATTTGAAACGATTTATAATATCTGCGTATCTCTTTTCCTTTTTTATTTTTTTAAAGAAATCAAATAACATTATATATAATATATTAATAATGGAAATTAAGGTTATAGTATTGTATTAATTAGTGTAATTTTAATTCATTATTAAAATACGAATATGTACTGACAATTATTATTATTATTATTACTATTAATATATATTATAAATTTTCAACACATTTTGTATTATTTCTATAATTCTTATATATATCTTTTTATTAACTTCATATATATTTACTTACACACACACACATATATATATATACAATCGAAAAAATTATATACATATAGTACAATCTTTTATTGAACACAACACATACGAACATACGCGCTTTAAATAGCAGTATATGTAATAACTGTAATGACGTACGGTTCTTTATTTTCTTTTATTTTTTTAATTTTTTTTTAAACGCGTAATTAATATTCGAAAGGGCATAACTATTTAGCATGAGTTTTTGGTTGACTATTTAATATTCAAAGGCGGTTAGACGTTCATAAAGTGAACTTAAAATGGTTTAACATAGAGAACACGGCCTGTTACAGACACATTCAAATTATTTGTTACACTATGCTACGTGACTTCATTACCAATATCGTTCGTAATGCATCCCCGGTCGATAAATTAAAGTTTTGACAACAATTTGGTGAAAGTTATATCGTTGTTTGTTTAGATTCTAAAACATAATTTATGGAGAGCCTTTGATTATTTATTGTAGCGAATAATCAACGTATGATATATTTACGAAGTAGTTGATTCTGATGTTTTTGATAAATATTTGATGGGTTAATAAAATTGAGAAAAAAGAACGAGAAATATTTTGTTCGCTTTTTTAACAAAAAAGAAAAGTTACAAACAAATGGTATTTTTCGTTGTAATAAAAACAAAATAGAAAGTTAACAAGAAAATATTTATGTAGCTAGTTGGAGTTCGACCTTGATAAAAGTTTTTATCAGTCGATAGAACAGACGGAAATAAGAAAAACGTGTTGTTTCTTTATCGGTCAATCGATTTGAAAGGGCTGAAAACCACCCCTAAAGTTGTTATCGTTTTTTTAACTATCTCTGAAACTAACCGAGGTAGAACAAAATAATTAATTACAAAGTTATTTGATTTTATGCGACCGACATACACACGATGATAAGTTTAGATTGCAACAAAGAGGAAATAAAAAAGAAAATTAATTTCTTTTTTTAAACAAAATATTTTTATACCCGTTATATGGCAAGAAAAGTATTTATATTAACAAACTTTTAAATAGTTTTTTTTCTGAGCTCGACCCAAAAGTTATAATCATCGATATATAAATAAACAAGTATATATTACATGTACACACACACACACACATATATATATATATAGTAAATAAGTGTGACCCAAATATAATTACATAGAAAAAAATTTATATATATATATATTCCTCCAAGTTAAATAGGAAATCATGGGAGATCGTTATCTCCGGAATAAAGTCGTCCCTTTTCTCGTGACACATGGCTACTACAAGGAATATAACGAGTTTTCATACTATGTGTGTGTGTGTGTGTGTGTGTGTGTGTGTGTGTGTGTGTGTGTATCTGTGTGCGCGCACGTCTTAGAAACAGTGACGTCATCGTGCGAAGTAAAAGTTAAAAGAAAAAGTTGAGCGACACGCATCGAACTAAATACAGGAATTCTTTAGAATGTTTTTATTATTTATAAAACTTTCACGAATACTCCAAATCGGTAAATTTCGCGTAGTTATTTATAGTGGAGAAAATGGGAATAGCTAAGCTCTATTTAATTTTTCTAAGGAAATTTATGCTTTCAACGTAATTTTTTTTTTTCTTTTATTTAATTAGTTTCAGCATGCTTTTATCGTTTTCAGACATGAACTCGATTTATTAAACGACTCGTGTGATATATCGATTCTTTATTTTTACAGTTTTTTCGATCGACCCAATTGTAACTTCCTTTGAAAGTAAAATCCTTTGAAATAATCTAATTATTTTATATATATATATATATATATATATATATATATATATATGAATTATTTATGAAAATATACATATATACATGTGCACATGTATATTCATATCGTCTGGAGTATTTACGAAATTCTTATAATTATTTGTTTAAAAATTAAGCGTTGAAAAAACAAAATTCCATATCTATTTTTCAAAATTTTATTATTATTATTATTATTATTATTATTATTATTATTATTATTATTATTATTGTGGTTGTTGTTAGACGTATTGACATCTAATTTGTAAGCAAAATTACACATACAATAAAAAGGAAAAAAAATTAAAGAAAGAAAATAAATAGAAATTATAATAAACGTAGGAGAATAGAAATTATAATATTTGTAACCATCGTTATAAATTAAACGCATCCATACGTAGAGGACAAACGCTACTATGTGAAAAGCTTTCACAGATACAAAGTGGTTCGCTCAAACTGTGTTATCCGAAAGGAAGCTCCGTTGTTAGAAAATTAGTCCTACGATACGAGCGATACATAATGGATACTGCCTGCCGGTTAGAGTACTAATCGATCGAGTAAGAGCCAATAATGCCACCGTACACACTACGTATACACATGTATATGTACGTATACATGCAAACGAATATGTCCTGTACATTAGCCTTTACAAAGACGCTTTTACGAACGTCCGGGGGTGAGACAGAGAGAGACAGAGAGGGAAAGGGGAGGAGAGAGAGAAAGACAATAAGAGAAGAAAAAAAAACTAAATAAAAAAAGAAAGAGTAAAAGAAAGATGGAAATGTAGACAGAAAGATAAATATAAATAGAAAGATAAAAAATAAAAGAGAGAGAGAAAGATATAGAGATACAGAGATAAGAGAAGGTGAAAGAAGAAAGAGGGAAAAGAGAGAGAAAGAGAAAAATATTCAGAAAAGAGAGAAAAAAAGAGAAAAAAATATATATATATATAGATTGAGGAGAAAGAGAGAGACAAAGTCGTGTGTGTGTGTGTAGACAGAGAAAGAGAGAGAGAGAGTAAGTAGCACTTAGGCTTCGCTAATCTCCAGTTTGAAATTCATCTCGTTAGATTCTAATGCCTGGATACACTCGCTGCTATCGTGCTTGGATTTACGTATGTACCCCTAAAGTCCATTGTGATACAAGAGAAGGATTGGGAGTGAAAGAGAGAGAGAGAGAGAGAGACGAAGGGGTGGTTTATAAGAGCGAGAGAAATCCGAGTAAAGATGACACGCACGAGTGAGCAACGAGAGAGGAATGAGAGTGGAGAAGGAAAATGCGTTGACTTACGACGTTGCCTGCAGAAAGCCGACACCATACCCTTTTTCATAGGGAACATGAGGTACTTAATTCCCCTTGGTTCTAAAGAATTTCAAAAAGCTTTATGTAATATATATATATATATACATATATTTATTTATTTATTTAGTTAGTTAGATACATAGTTATATATGTATATGTATTTTGTATGCGTATGTAAATGATATTAATATTATACACATTATTTACATCGTTTATTATTAATATTTAAAGAATATATATATATATATATATATATATATATATATATATATAATAAATATCACAAACATTCCTACATTGATATTTAAAATTAAAAAGATATGCGAGGGTCAAAGAGAGAGAATAATAAAGAAGAAAAATAATTAAAAAGAAAAGGTCCACGATACATCTCGTAATCGATTCTCCAGCATCCCTCCTTTTTCTCCCCGAATCAAAAAGTCACCACCCGTCATTAATTTTGACAGTCGTTAAAATCACGTGTAACGGAGGGGTCAAAGGGCGTATCGTCGATCATCCGGATTTTAACGAGTTCGTATTTATGTGCGTGCGTGCATACGCGTATACGTGCAAGCGCATACACGCGCACGAAGAGAAAGAGAGATGGTCATACACATAGACGTACCATACATAGATGAAATAGCAAAAGGGGAAGGTTTCGTAACGACAAATGATCCAGAAATGAAGCGACATCGAACGACAACGAAAAATATTAACGACAGGACGAACCTTGGCTAACGTTGATCTATGAACGTTTCCGAACGATTATCTTTTCTCGAAGGGAGTCTCGCTGCTGCATTATATCATTCTATAGAAATAATCATTTCTATGGAGACTATTTTCCTTTTTTTTTTTTCTTGTTTTTTTTTTTTTTTTTTTTCTTTGACTTAACATTCAAGGCTTGAAATTAAAATAAGAAAAAAATCTACGGCGCATTTACATTTTAATTATTCGTATTAATTATCTCCTGAAATCGTAATGTTCATGATGACGAAAATAATAATAATATATACAACAATATAAATGTAATAATGTTAAAAATAATAACAATACTTCGTCCACTCCCATATTTAATAATAATGAAATTTCCTCAACGTTATAAATTTCTAAACATCTTTTACTCTAACTCCTTCCCACTCCCCATTACTTATATGCTATCGATTTCCACTGGAAACAATTTTCTCAAGTAACACCGCAAAGCTATAAATAAACCATGTAATTAGTGTACTCTCTCCGTCTCTCTCCCTCTCTCTCTCTCTCTCTCTCTCTCTCTCTCTCTCTCTCTCTCTCTTTATATATATATATATATATATATATATATATATATATATATATATACATTTCTGTCTATATCTCTTTCTCTCTTCCTCAGAAGATAGAGACGGAAGAGATGTCCGTGTTCATTTCAATCATTCTCATTAATTAATTATCGATCTTCGCATATATCTAATTTATCCGAGACCAAAGATCCTAAGCTCAAAGAAACCGTAAGCAAAGAACAACTATAATCATCGTCGTCGTCATCGTCATTATCGTCATTTTCATCGTCGTCGTCATCAAATATGCGTACACGCGTATTCTTACTTCTGCCCCTTTTCCTTCGAGTATACCCGAAGCCGATCTTACGCCTCGATGAATAATTACGTAGACGAGAGAGGAAGAAAGTTCACATACGAGTTCGATGAAAATACACACACACACACACACATATATACGGGTGTACTTTAAACTTTCATATAAATTCAAAGAGGAGGGATGAAAAGAGGAGAGTGGAGAAGAGAAGAGTACGTAGCAGGTTCTCGAACGCGTCTCGTGGTTTTGAACGTATAATTGCATCTCGATTAGAAGTTGAAGTGAGAAGTCGATGAAGGTAACGTGTACGTTATATGCTATGCGTATGTATGCGTGAAAGTAAGAGTAAGAAAGAAAGAAAGAGAGAGAGAGAGAGAGAGAGAAAATATATATGTCGGCAAAAGAACAAAAGAAAAAGAAAAGAAAAGAAAAGAAAAGAAAAGAAAAGAAAAGGTTTATTATTTCGTCGCGTGCACGTTCCCTCCCACCTCCTATACCCTCCCCCCGCCATCGTAATGCATGTGAGTACGTGTTCCTAAGTGCCAGAATCAATAACGAAAGGCCGATTCATATGAGAGAAAGAGAGAAAGAGAGTAAGAGAGCGAGAGAGAAGGTTTTGAATGTGTTCTATTCACTTTTGAAAGATTTTTGGCACGTGCTGCATAGAAGAGAGAGAGAGCCTAGTCTGCTCAGGAGTTTGCGAAATCGTGTTGCAATTAAGGCTTTAAGGGCTCCGAGCTTTGGCACTATCTTTCTATTGGAGAAAGAGAGAGAGAGAGAGAGAGTGTGTGTGTGTGTGTGTGTGTGGGTGGGTGGGTGAGTAGGTAGGTTTTGGATGTTCCGAAACACCAGTAATAAAGGAACAATGCGAGTGGTTCCTTCGTGCTCCTCGTGGTGGCTTTAATTAAAACGAGACCTACCACCACCATCGCCACCATCGCCACCATCACCACCACCAACACTACCGCCATCTACCTTCTCACCCTCCTCGTCTAACATTCTGTTTTAAGTACTTTCTTGGCTAAGTGTTGTTTTTAGATTTTTATTATAATGGTTTTGTTTGTTCGTTTATTTCTCTTTTCTCCGTTTTCTTTTCTTCCGTTTTCTTTTCTTGTCCTTTCTATTTTTTTTTTTCTTTTTTCATTCAAGAATGTATTAAGAAAACGTGTGATAAAATATCGAACGGAGAAGATCGAATCGAATCGAATCGAATCGATCGTAAGAACATTGGGAACTATTGAAATATCTCGTTGAAATATTACAGTAAGTAAATAACAATAATTTTTGCAAATAAACAATATAAGAGGATAATAAAGGGAAGTAGAAAACGTCGAAAGAGAAACGAGTAAAATGAGAATTTCTTTCAAGGTCTAACGCTCTTAGAGCGTTAGGGACGCGCGGAATTTTAAGCGGCTTCTTAAATGCACCCGTCACTTTTTTCTTACTTTCTTTCTTTCTTTTCTTTTTTTTCTTTTTCGACATAAAAGCGAGTTATCGAGTTATCGAGTTACGTCGACTCTGTTTTTACGGCACTATGAAATAGCAAGAAAGAAAGAGACAGAAAGAGAGAGAACGAAGAGTAGCAACGAGTAAATTTTTCCGGGAGTAAAGAGAGTTGAACTATATTTACTTATGCGAGTAGACGGAAATAAAGACAGAAAGACAAAGAGAAAGAGAAAGAGAAAGAGAGAGACAGAGAGAGAGAGAGAGAGAGAGAGAGAGAGAGAGAGAGAGAAAGAGAGAAAGGAAAAATAAAGATAAATGATATAATAAGAAAGAAAGAGAAAGAGAAAAGTGGCGAGTAAACTAAACGTAAGAGAGAGATAGATCTAATAGTGCGAAAGAAAGAGGGAGAGAAAGAGAGAGAAAAGGAACAGATAAACAAGATTTGCAAATTCATGAAATTGATTTCACTTTAACTGCTCGAGAATTTAATCAATTTAAACTCGTACGTATAATCTACGACGTTTCTCTATAATTCCTATAACGACGCGTTGTTATCAGAATTTATTAATTACCATTCTACGAAGATTATCCCTCGTTAATCGTCCGACCATATTTACATATATCCAATACGATTTACACAGAGAATGAGAGACAGAGAGAAAGAGAAAGAGAGAGACTATAGAATCAATAAAACGTCACCAACCAAGAAATATTATCACTCCCGAGTGAATCTCGCCTTTCCATCGACTCGAACATATCCATCTTCTATAATTTGACGTGATCTTCTCTACGCGCAAAACTATAAATATATACATATACGTACAAATATACATATATACATACATATGTATTCAAATATATATATATATACATATATATATATATAGAGAGAGAGAGAGACAGATGATAGATAAATAGATATTATAGATCTCATTCGTATACGAGATAAGTCACGTAGCATATGTAGCCAAATTATCTTTTGCTATTTCGTAGGATACGAAAAAATTTTTAAAGGACAAAATTGCTCGATAGAAATGTATCATAATTTTTTATAAAAACGAATTTTTTTTCGGCTCCGTTTTGTAATTCTCCGGATTTCTAGATTATCCAGATTGCTTCTTTTTTTATCTTTTGTTTTATGTATCGGTATAGCTATAGAAATTACCATAGAAACGAGGCGTAGATCAACAAATTATTTCCATTACGCGTTCGATCGCTTCTAAATGGCAAAAAAAAAAAAATAATTGAGTTTACGAGAACGTATGAAAAATATATCAATAAATATAATTACCACGATTCAAACATTCCTCTAACAAAAATGGCAAAGAAAGAAAAACGCGACATAATACAATGCTCAAAAAAAAAAAAAAAAAAATCAAAGACGACACGTGCCAAATAGAAATCATTTTCGATTTAGCGACGAATAAATATCTATTCGTTGAGCGAGATATCGCTCGTTCGAGTTTTCAAGCGGTAATAATGCCCGAGTAACGCTTTAATGCGAGCAACGTCTCAGGAAAAAAGCATCGGTTACTTAACCAACGTAGTTGAGCTAACGCGAAGAGGATAAAGAAGAATCGTACAGCTGTTGGTTGAGCGGGAGGAGAAGAGGGAAAAGAAGCGAGGAGAAACGAGGAGAAGTGATGAAAATGGAGGGAGAACAGGTGAAGGAGGTGGTGGGAGAAGGGGGAGAAAGGGAGAAGGGGGAGAAGAGGGAGGAGGAGAAGGAAGTGAACGACTGAGAGGCTGAGGGGTAACGGGGTTGAAGGATCGAAGGATTGTGGGGTTGTGGGGTTGTGGGAGAGGGAGAGAGGGCAAAGAGAAACTCGATTCGCTCTCGGAAGCGATAAATCATCCCTCGAGGTCGTCGGGATTCGTCGTCGTCCCTCGTCCCTTGTCGGGTACGTCAATCGAGTCTCTCTGAACGTTAATCGACGAGGTTCCCTTTTCATAATACTCTACAGGTCGTCGTCGTACCGTAATGTGTCAACGGCTTCTACCGTCGTGTCGTTGCTATTTTTCTGTTGTTAGTGTTGCTGATGCTGATGTTGCACCTGTAAATCCATTCCTTTCCCCTCCTAAGGTCGTATCCACCCACTCACCCACTAACTCACCTACTCACGTGTTACGTGAAAGCAAACCCCTGTGGAATAATATCGATTTCGCAATCACGTTTTATGTTCCTCTTATAAAGCTTTCTCATGAATTCAGATACAACTTGATATTTGTGTTGTGTCTGTCCGTTTGTTGTTTGTTTGTTTGTTTGTTTGTTTCAAACAAATAATTATTAAAATATAATATATTGTATTATCTAATACAAAATATAGTATATATATATATATACATATTATATATTTATCAATACTCTATGTACGTGCGTTCGTGTTAATTAATATAATATGCTATACGCGTCCAACAATTTAGTTAAAACATACTTTTAAACAAAGGACGTATGCCTGTTACTACACCAATATAGTTAGCAAAGAGAACACGAGAGAGGGAAAGAGAGAGAGAGAGAGAAAAGCCACATTAAAGTCTGATCAACCAAGTTAATTAAGCAAGTTTCACCGAATGGTTTTACGTTTACGACGTGACAATCGACGTTAAAAGTTAGCCCAGAGTTTGCTAACAATGCAAACCGATCTTTAGTTATCGAGTTATCGAACTGAGAGAATTTGTGAATTGGTGAATTTTATGGAATTTTGACCTTTTAAGAATGGATTTAATGAAATCTCGATCCCAAAGAGGAAATTTTAAAAAAAGAATGAAAAGGAAAAAGTGCTATTTCAAACGTTCGCTAGAATGACCGAGCATTTAATATTAGATTTTATTAAACTTCAATTTTATTTTAAAAATTCTTTTTCATCCTATATTTATATAATACGAAATAAAATTTCTGTCCTCTAAATTTGTAGAACTTACCGTTCGTACGAACCGATAAGTTAATATTATATTTAATGATCATTAATAACGAGTAATAAATGTATATTAAATAAATTTATTAAGTTTTTATTAATTAATATATTAGGGTATATTACATATATAGCATAGCGATATTAAATTAATTATGGTACTAATGTGTAATATACGTTAATATTAGCACTACGTATATGTGCAATAAATTAATATTATTTCATTTATTATTATTATATAAATATAAAAATTGGATGCATTAAAAAAAAAAAAAAAGAAGAACAGAAAAAGAAACTAATACGAAAATAGTAAAGTAAAGAATGATGTTGTAAATTTAGAGAAATTTTCTCTTTATCTCTTTTTCTTTTAACGCGATGAATGACATCGAACCTTTTGAAAAAGTAGTTCCCGTCAAGATATCATATATTTCGAATGTAACGAGTCGGACAATATATGTATATATTTTATGTATGTATTTATGTATTTCTTTTCGTTGTATTCACGGATGTCCCGTTTCTACGTCGCGTGTGCCACGCGTATGCTCCGTAACACTCGAAATTTCAACGAGATCAGAAAGCAAAGAGGAAACGTTGACCACGTGGCTACTACTCTAATACGCTCGAATAGAGAATGAGCAAGAACGATTGAATGAATGAACGAGAATGAGACAGATATAGAATGCGTGCGAGTAAGCGAGAACGAGAGAGAGAGAGAGAGAGAGAGAGAGAGAGAGAGAGCAAGAGAATGAATGAACGAGCGAGATAGAGATAGGTAGATAGATAGAAAGCGAAAGAGTTGGAGAGCGAACTAGAGAGAGAGAGAGAGAGAGAGTGACCGCGAGAATGAGTAAGACAGATATAGAGACAGAGTACGAGGGAGTGAATGAGATAGAGATAGAGATAGAGATAGAGAACGAGCGAGAGCGAAACGAGTGGGATAGAGATGGAGAGTGAACGAGCACCAGTACGAACGAGAGAGAGAGAGAGAGAGAGAGAGGGAGAGAATCGTTCTGCTCTCTCGTATCCGTGGACACGTACATAAATGTATTATTCAAGGAGGGCAAGCAGTGGCTACTAGCGCATTTGCGTTACTTCCAGAAGATTAAACTTGCATGCGACGCGAGACTATGAAGTATAGTCGCGTTAGACGAGCACCGACGTGTGACTTGCTTTTGGACAATACTACACCACGAGGATTCTGGCCAACTCGGGATCGTATCCGGTCTGATTTTCAAGCCCTCCCTTACCCTCTTCCCCTCCTCTTCCTTCTCGTCGTCATCTATTTTGCTTCCTTTCTTTCTTTCCTTATTTATTTATTTATTTATTTATTTATTTATTTATTTCTCTTTGTTCTGCTCCTTCTCTTTTTCCAATCAAGCAATTTTCGTCCCAAAGGGATAAATTTCGATTTGTTTTTTTAATGCCAATTAATACGTTCGCATTCGTGTTTATTAGATCAAAAAGTTTTGTGCGCGAGGGTGTTAGATTTTTAAATCAGAGCTCTAGGACGGACGAATAGAAAATTAGAAGTTGTACTAAATAGAACGGGAACCGAAAGTTCTGACACGATTATAAAAATTTATCATTCTTTCTCGAATAACATATCGATAATAATTTTTGTGAAAAAAAGAAAAGAAGAAAAAAGAAAGAATTGATCTAAAAAAGTAACGAAAAAGCGTAAATTATTTTAAAAAATAATTTTTTTATGCGTCGAATAAAAAAGAGCGATGGCGTAAAATGAATGCGCAAAGGTGTAAAGAAAATTATTGTACAGCAAAGAAGACCAAGATAGAAAAAAAAAAAGAGAGATGAAAAAAGTAACCTAGAGATGCGGTATAAGTTTTATGGTGGATAGTTTCGCGAACATCGTAAGAAGCTTATCGTGATTAAAATTTATAAAGGAAAAGCAAAAAATCCAAGTAAGTAATGTCGACCGTCTCGCTGACATCTAAGTTTAGATTAATAATCAAGAATTTAATTAATAATTAAATAAATATATATATATATTATATATCAATAAAATAAATATATAAATAATAAATAACAATATAAATAACACATGAAATTATAATAATCGAAATTAATAAAAGCAAGTTATTATAAATTTAAGACGCGCGCGAGCATGCAGAAAAATTCGATACAAAATAAGAAAGAAGAACTTATAAAATAATAAAGAAAATTATCGAACGTAATTCGTATATTCTTGTTCTTATTGAATCAAAGATAATTACGTAAATAAATGCATAATTTTCACGTTAAACATACTACCATAACTCTCATATAGTTTTGAATAATGCAATCTGCATCGGACAGGCTGCTGTTCTATGCCGGTAGAGAAACGAACGAGTTTAAATACCCTGGCAGTTCGTACTTCTGACAGGCGTAACAACACAGCACATAACCGAGAGAATTGATTTGCCACGCTTTACGACGATTTATTCCGCTCTCTCTTCCTCTCTCTCTCTCTCTCTCTCTCTTTCTCTCTCTCTCTCTCTCTTTCTCTTTCTCTGGTGTTCCTAATGCACCGATCCGTACGTTAAACGTACTCACGAACCCGTTGATGCCATATTAAGATGTCATGCGAGGAGCGTGAGAACTTCGGTAAGATAAAAATTCGACTTATGAATTAAAAATCTACCGAGTTTGATCGGAATTATTTTGCATTCGATTAAATCGTTTCTATTCTTCTACTTCTTCTTCTTCTTCTTCTTATTATTATTATTATTATTATTATTATTACTTATCATTGTTACATTTTTAATTATACAATTTTCAACATATAAACGCATATACGTATAAAAGTATATACGTATATACGAACGTATTTAACCGAGAACGATCAGAGAGACATTCAAAGCGATAAACGAAGTTAATATTCTCGCGGATAAAGTAAAAGCTTTCCTCTATTCGAAGAACTACGAGAAGAAGATGGTCGAGAAAAGAAATAAACAAAAAGAAACGAGAAGAAAAAAAAGAAGAGAAGAGAAGAGAAGAAAAAAAATGGGGGGAGAGAAAAAAAAAAGAGAGAAAGAGAGAGAGAGAGAAGCCTAGTGTCGACTATTCCTCGTTGGACGTTCACGTATTCCTTGCGAGTACGAAACAAATGCCTGAAGAATAAAAAGGAGGAGGAAGAGGAGGAGGAGGAGGAGGAGAAGGAGAAGGAGTAAAAGTAGGAGAAAAGGGAGAAAAAGGAGAAAGAGGAGAAGAAAGAGGATAAAAGATCGAGAATAAGAGAGAGAAAGAAAATCGATCTTCCAACAGCCGGTGTGCGCGTTACGAGTCGCATGCAAAACTGAAAACTCGACGGTCAAGCAAAACTCCAAAAGTTTATTCTCTTTTCGGACGAAACTTCAGACACTTCCTCTTTCTCCTTCTCCTCCTTCTCCTCCTTCCATGAAAAATTTCTTAAAAGAATGGAGTTCCTTCTAAAAGTAACCCTTCTTTTTCCTATCCTGTCTTTTACATACGTAAAAATAAAAAATTGTTTCTTCTCTCTCTCTCTCTCTTTCTTTTTTTCTTTCTTTCTTTCTTTCTTTCTTTGTCTATTATTTTTACTCTTTCTCTTTAACTATATTCGACGACAACAATATCTCTATTGTTTACTCGTCCTCTCTTTCCTCCTTTATTTTACCCTTTGCTCTAATTCTTTCTCTCTTATTTTATCAAGATCTTCTATTCTATCTCTATTTTTACCTGTACTTTCTTTCTCTTACCTTTTTATCGTATCTCTATCTTTGTCTCTTCGCCTAACCTCCGTTTCTTATTTGTTCTTTTCTATCCTTTCTCTTCTTCTCTTTTCTCTCTCGTTCTGTCTCGCTATTCTTCCTCTCTTATCTCCCTTTCTCTTTCTCTCCCTTACATTTACTGTATCTGTTATTCCATCTTTTATTCACTACTTCTTATCCCATCTCTATATTCTTTTTATAACATCTCTATTTTCTTTTTGGGAAATGTTCGAGGAGATCGTTGTGTAGATACAAATACCTGTAATGCACATATATATATATATATATATATATATATATATATATACACACATACACACACACATCTCTCTCTCAAAGTTTTAGTATTTCAAACTGTTAAGCGATATATCGATGAACTCGAAATTCCATTGGAAGCTTCTCACGACTTATTCCAGTTTAACGTCGAGAATCTCTAGGCCTCTCTCTCTCTCTTTCGCTCTTAGGAAATTTCAATAGTTTCGTTCTCCTATCGACCAATGAATCTAGTTTACTTACAGGGTGTTTCACTTCGTTCTAACGATTGAAATAACATTTACGTTGATACCGATTCGAGACGAAATAACATGAAAGATACAAATCGTTAAATCTTTCCTTCGTCCTTTCTTTCTTTCTTCTTTTTTTTTGTGAAATCTTTTTTACGATTAACCAATTCTATACTAACAAAAATATAGTCATCTATATTTAGAAAAAAAGAAAATAAGAGAAAACACCATCGACTTTGTGGAAATGTCGATGAGAAACGATATATCTCATCGATCAAAATATTATCGTAATTAAGTCGTACAGTTTCTTTAACATTTTCCTAGTATTTTATAGCAATGTAATAAAGAATAATTTGGAAAATAAATTGAAACGTTTCGATTAGATGAAACACCCTGTATACGCGCGCACACTCGCCCACATTTTACAGGAATACCATGTTCTATATTACCTTAACTTCAGATTATAGATAGTATACATAGAATACCGGAACTTAGAGCAGCAAAATCGGATACGTAAGACTGCATAATTTCTCAACTTTGGATGCTTGCTCCGACACTTATATATATATACGAACATACATATGTATGAGCGTTTGAAGATGTAAGTACCGGATGCATCGCCGAAGAGAATTTCCTTTGATATACATATATATACATAAAATATATAAATCAATTTGCTTAAGAATTATTAATCGTTATAAATATTAATATTTATAATAACGATCTGAAAAGATTTTCTTTTTTTTTTTTTCGTAAGATATCGATCCGATAAAAATAATGGACAAATTTTTTTTTATTCCTTACTCGCGTATCATTATATTCTTCGTCGAACAACCAATCTTCTCTCTCTCTCTCTCTCTCTCTCTCTCTCTCTCTCTCTCTCTCTCTCTCTCTCTCTCTCTCTCACTTTCTTTCCTTATATATCTTTTTAAGATAAGAGTGAAATAGAAGAGGAACGAGTACTCTTGAGAACAAGTACAATAACTTCGAGGACGAATTCAACGTTCCAGCAGTACCATCAAACGAAAAATTGACCAAAGTTGTTCGGTACTAATTGAAAAATTAATCGAATTAAGACATCGAAGTAATTTAGAAAATTAAAACTCGCATCTCGTTACGTAATAATAGTTTTATATTTTAATAATAATCATAATTCGCTTTTCTTCCTTTCTTTTCCTTTTTTAACAAGTTACGTAACGTACAAGAATTACTTGTCGCGTCAATGTTAAAGAGAAGACACTATTATATTTTACTTCTCGATGAAAGATGTTCAAAAGGAAAGAAAAGAAAAAAATCAAGAAGAATGAAAGAAAAGAGAAATAATAGAATACGCGTTACCGAAAGATAGATCAACGTCGAGATAAGATAAAAGGATCGTGATACAAAGAAACGAAGATATTATTGTAAACTATGATTGAACCGATCGAGCATATATGTCACGTCTGGTTTTCTTCTTCAAAGGGGACATACGCGCATAAATCACGGTTGTTCGGAATCGACATCGGTCTCCTGTTATTCGTTTCGACTAACAAATAGAAAGCTTCCTCCTCTCCTCTCCTCTCTCCTCGTCTCTCTTTCTCTCTCCCTTTTCATGTATTTTACCAAGCTTTATTCAATCGAGTATTGACCGCACTGCGGAAGTCAATCCTGTATCGAATTCGTTCGAGTGTCTCGCAGTGCAGGCGTTACCGAAACTGATTTTAACCAGAGAGACACCGGCCCATAGTATATACCTTTCGATACAGAGAGAAAAGCTCTGTCAAACAACTGCCATTACCTCTATCACGTATATACGAATACGTATATTTATTTCGCATCTTTATTAATTTTATACGGTTCTACACAACGATCAGAAGGAAAACGCGAAATTATAAATGGAAAGGAAAATGGATAAATATAGATAAAAGATAGAACGACGATAGTAACGATTTTAATTAATCGTTATTTAATCGTATAAAACTATACGATAGAGAAGAAACAAAAAAAAAAAAGTATTTTGAAAAAGTGTTTCAAAGGTATACGTATAAAAAAGGAACGAAATAAACGGGATCTCGAATCGATAAAGAAAATTAATTTTAATCCTGCGGCACCGTATTGTTTTATCCGCGACACGTTTCGAATGAAAAATCAAGGATTGGCAAGATTCCTTGATTTCGAAAAGCAGAGAAGAAAGGAAAGAAGAGAACAGGACCGAACAGAAGAAACGAGACGTGGAAAAAGTATATAAGGGGATACCATAGAACGAGTCGAAAGAGAAACACGAGATGGAATTGGAAATTCAAGGAATATATACTCGAAGAGGCTCAAGTAGCTAGCTCTGCTGCTACTTCTTATCCTTTCTTCTCATTCAAAGACATCGAGAAAGAGAGAGAAGAAAAATATAAAAATGATAACAAACAGAATTACGAACCGAGATGTTCGAAAAAGGAAAAAAAGAAAAGAAAACGCCCAAGATTTGATTTCGAACTCACTTTAATCTTTGTGCCAACGGATTTAACGTTTTTAATTAATTCCATGTGATTTTCAATGGAAAACATTTCTTTACCTAGCGACTTCTTTTTTTTTTCTTTTTTAACAATCTTCAGACGAATATTTATCCGATTTAAAGGAACGAATTATCGCTACTATTTTCGAAGGCATTTTTCGTTGCAATTGTCACTAACACACATGCACGCGCGCACACAAATATTCGCTTCGATAAATCGATAACATTTACGTGCAATAACGTCGATCAGATATATATCGGCGGCTCCATTTGAATATGGAGATTTCAATGGGATGATTCTCAATGAGACGACGACAGTATACACAGATAACCACACACACACACACATATTCGAGCATAAAAGGTATACTTTACTATCCACGCTACTCTATTATATGTTCGTAGAAACGTATGTATGTATGCATGTATGTATGCTTGAAATATCTCACACTAATCGAAGAAGCATTTCTTTTTTCAACGGATACTTTATTCTAATGATCTCCATTTTTCTTATTCTTTTTTTACCTTCTTCTACTGGTCGAACTAACGAAATAGAGAACGTCGAATGAAATAAGAAAATAGATAAATGAAAGAAGAAAAAACAATTTTTCCTCGACACGTTTTTCATTCGATTTTTTTTTTTTTATTATTTCGTTCATTTTTTTCTGCTGGATTAAAATCGAAAAAGAAAAGAGAGAGAAAAGGGGAAAAGAAAAAGAGAAGAAAAGATCTAGACACGGATGGATAAATAGATAGATAGGAAAGGACAGAGAGAGAAAGAGCTCTGGCATGTTATGTAACGATGTACGTTTTAACGATAACGAACCAAGGCTAATGTCATTAGGCACTTCCACAAGAAGCTCCCTCCTTCTTCGTAGCCCTTGAAAATCCCTAAAACGACTTCCGAGAGTCGAGAGTACATACTTTCTGCGACTACTACTACTACTGCTGCTAGTGATATTATTACTACTACTATTACTAGAAAGTAGCAAGAGCATCGATCGTCGACATTGTTAGAATCGAATAACCGCTGGAGAAGTTAAAAAAAAAAAATTGTCATTTCTATGAGACCATAAATAAACATACGATACGTATGTACGTATAATGTACAATATATGTGTGGCGTATCTACGTACGAGAGAAAGATATAAATTTTTGATTTTTCTTTTTGATAAATTATTTGCAGTTTTAACCAGATATTTATTCAATAAAATTAGCTTAAACTTTAAACATAAATTTCTCTCTCTCTCTCTCTCTCTCTCTCTCTCTCCCTCTCTTGATTATTTTTATTTATTGTATGCAACAGACGATAAAATAGAGAAGAAAGAAAAGAAAGGAAAGAGAAAGAGAGAGAGAGAGGGGACGAAAAGAAAAAAAAAGGTGGAATATAAAGAAAGATAAGAAATTTTAATTAACTATGGAAAAAGTTAATAAAAAAGAAGCCTTATAAAAAAAAGAAACAAAAGTAAAGAAGGGGGGAAAATGAAAAAGCCATGCTTAATTACATAATAAAAATCTTAAAAAAGGAGACAGTGAAAGATAGAGAAGAAAAATAAGTTTTAATTAATCATTCTAAAAGTTAATAAAAGAAAAAGAGAGAGAAAAGGAGATGACAAAAAATAAGAAAAGAATCAACCAAGACGTGATAAAACAAAAAAACAAAAAATAAGAAAAAGAACGAGAGAAACGAGAAATTCAAAAAATTTTAATTAACTCTGAATAAAAGTTGATAGGAAAGTATTCTCAAAAGGAGACAAACAGAAGGAAGAAAAGGGAAAGGAAATCAAAAGAAATTAAAAAAAAAAAAAAAATCATACCCAATTACATAATAAAAACTTTAATGAGTAAGAAAGAAAGAAAGAAAGAAAGAAAGGAAGAAAGAAAGAAAGAGAAAGTAGAAGGAAAAAAGGAGCAATAAGAAAAATAAAAAATTTCGACTAACCATTTCAAATGTAACGAGAGGGAGAGAGAGAGAGAGAGAGAGAGAGAGAGAGATATCATAAAAAAAAGGAAAATTCAAAAGAAAGATAGAGCACGTATGACGCAACCGAGCATACGATTCAAATCTAATTTAGCATTAGATGACGGTAGGGGATAGATAGGCCTCTAGCACCCCTTAATTATCACGAAATTGAATTAATGCCACGGCCATGGTCAACGAATATTACACATATTACACATACATAGACTCGACTCAACAGACATAAATACGTACGTATATAACCAACTCGAATATACCTTTTCCTACCCCTCTTCCTCCTTCCTGCTGCTACTCTTCCTTCTCAATGATGCCCGCCAAATGGGACATTCATTCGACCGAAATGAGACCCATATGTGCGAGTAAAACGTTATCTTTTAACTTCAATGAACTGTCCGGAAGTAAACAGTCTGAGCTTAAAAATGAGAGAGAGAGAGAGAGGAAGATAGACGAACGAACGAATAAATGAACGAACACACACACACACACACAGCATACAGAAAGAAAGAGAGACGAAGAGATAGAGAGATAGAGGGTGAGTGAAAAAGAGAAGGATAGATATATATATATACGAAGAGAAAAGAAGGTACAGAAAAGAGAGAGGGTAAGGGTTAAGGTAAGTGTGTTAAGAAAGTCAAGTAGCCGCGAGCATACTCGTGAACATCCACTGGACAAAACCATTGTTGCGTCAACACGCAGATGTTCCTCTATCGAAGAGACCATAAACCCTTGGCTCTTCTCCTCTCCATCATCGCCGCCATATGCTCGTCGTAGTTCCGTTTCATTGAATCCTATCTCTTAAAAAAGTCATGCATGGCAGAGATACTACTACTATATATATGTATGTATGTAATATATATGTAAATTGATCGATCGATCGATCGATCGATCGAACCGAGACTTATTTTTTCTCCTTTTTTCTTTCTCGTTTTCTTTTTGATCGTCGGTCAATCTTACGATACAATTATACTTTATGGAGATTATCCGGGTTATTGATGATCGTTATAATACGTTATAATAGCGTAGATTGAAAAAGAAAAAAGGGGGCGAAAAAAATTGATCCGAGCTATTTAATCCGTTTAGTGCGATCAAATTTTTTTATTCTTCTTTATTCATTCATTCATTCATTCATTTATTTTTTGTTTCGGATTTTTATGTATTTATTTATTTTTTTTTTCTTCTTTACAATTTAATCCGCATAAATCTGTGTATGTACGCGCAAGCCCTTCTCCCGCAGAAAATTTAGGCAATTAATTAAATTTGTTTTTGTAAATATGATACGACTTGTTTGTAAATAAAATAAAATAAAATAAAATAAAATAAACAAGTAAATAAATAAATAAAAAGTCTGGCAAACGATTGGATTGTTACTATGAACTATTAGGTAGTAGACGAAAAACAAAATGATACCGTTGAAACCATTTCTCGAGTAAAATGATACTAATCGTATTAGAAATTAGATGGGAACACGTGGAGAACGGTAAAACGTGTTGGTCTTACTTAATTCTCGCTACAATCACAGTAGCACGTACTAGAGACATATACACACATACATAGCTGCATACGTACGTACATATGTAAGTACATACACACATACATATATAGATTTTCATCTGGCTCTTCACGTATCTCATTTTGAAACTAATTTCGTAAGTTCCTCGCGTATTTTCGAAAATCTACGAAACTTAATATAACCTACTAACGATAAATCATTCGTTCAACCAAGATTCTTTCGTTTTCTTCTTCTTCCATTTTATTTCTACCTCTCTATCGTTATATTTAATTATAAAATCAATAATATAATTCATCATATATCCATATATATATATATATATATATATTTGTGTATATGTGAAAAAAATTCAAAGAGATTCACCCGGAATAATTATTCGTTAAAAAAATAACCTTCTATTTCGATAAACCTTTTGTAACGCCGCTTTTATGTTTTCGCAAATCAACCGAATTTACTCTTAAAAAAAAAAAAAAAAAAAAAAGAAACAAAGATTAAATAAAAAAAATTAAAACACGATAAAAAAAAGAAATAAAGGTGAATATGGAAGAGAGAGGGAGAGAGAGAGAAAGAGAGAGAAAAAAGTTTGACAAACATTAAAGGATCGACGGTCCATTAGAATAATAACGATCTAAAAGGCAAAGCTTGTTTTCTAGATCGTTCTCCAAGATCAAACTATGAGATACGAAAGAAAATGTATCCACCGGCACTGTTTTAAAAGAAGGAGGAGAATAGCAATGATGGCGTCACGGTACCCGTACTCGTGGAAAGGCTTTGTTATCTTCATCTGCTCATAACCGCGTGCTTTCTCTCTTATCCTCTCAGCTAATTCTTCCGAAGCTGCTTAACAAGAATTTGCATACTAACGTGGCCTAGAGGATACCATCGTAGATTAACGCTTCCACCTGAATCTTCTCTCGAACTTTACGAGGACAACGTAAGAAGCCAACGTTAGATTCGCAATTTAAACGAGGGAAATAGAAATGCGAAAAAATAATTCTCGGTATTATAAAATGTTGAGATATAAAATTGGTTATTCCATTTTTTCTTGTTTTTTTTTTTTTTTGAGCAGATCAGATTTTTAAACGTGGATAATGGACAAAAAAAAATATAAATGTATGTCAAAATAATCTAAAGATCCAAGCGAAACTAAACTGATCGATTCTAATCAACGAACTGAATATCCTCCAAAATAAAATAAAATAAAAACTGAACTCATAAATACAATCCAAATATCCCAACGAACTGAACAACAAATACTTCAATTAATCGTAATCTTTTTTTACTATATTAAAAACACCTAAATTCACATGGAAAATAAAATTAGAAAAAAGATTTATTTCATCTCTCTCTCTCTCTCTCTTTCCCACTGTTCGAAATAACTCAAATCATAATAATCTTTACTATTTTCAATTCTCGAATCCTCGAACCATCAAAATCGTCAAGAGTGGAGAATGTGCAGAATTCAGACTCTGCAGTCTCGAACAATCGGGAAGAGAAAGGAACATGAAAGGAACTCTGGAAAATCTCACTAGAAGTGCGGCGAACCACGTTGGAGAAAATCAAATGAAGGATAATCATTGAAATGAAGAAGGTAAATGTACCATAAGAACCACTTATATACAGGGTGAGTCCAATAACTATTACCATATTAGATACATATCTTTATTATTTTGATTTTATAGGGAAGTAATGCTTATAACAAGGGTTCAGATATTTCATGGGGTAGATCTTTCAACGATGGTAAGAATTTTTTCCCCAAGCTTTTCTACTTCTTTTCTCTTTCTCTCTCTCTCTCTCTCTCTCTCTCTCTCTCTCTCTCTCTCTCTCTCTCTCTCTCTCTTTTAATCACCTTTATTTCTTTCTTTTTTCTTTTGTAGAAAAAAAAGTAATAAAAAGAATTGAATATTTTATCACGTAATTACTACATACAACATTCAATTACATTATTCCTTTACATTATTTCATTTCATTTCCATCATATTTTTTTTCTAACTTTAAAAAAATAAAAAAAAATTTAACGAAAAAGAAAATAGCTCGTATAAACATATTACGTTCTATTGGATTTTGTTAAGAGTGATATGATTTTCAAGAAATTCTATCTATTTACATTCATAACAGAGATATTCGAAATGGTTGCTTTTTACTGGATAAATATTTATAAATATTTTTAATTGCTATTTTTAAAACAAATAAATAATCAGCATTTATGATAAAATATCGATACGTCATAAAAACTGCCAATTCAAATGAAACCTCGATATTTAACTATTTATATTGATGGCAATATTCATATATATATATATTTATTTATTTTTTTGTTTATTTATTTATTTATTTATTTTATAGAATATATATTTATCATTAATTAATAAAAGATATTGAGCAAATAAATAAAAATATAAACTCATGCGAATTCACGCTGCTTCATTTATCGACTTTTAATTTATCGCTTTTATTTGTATGATTCGCAATTTTATTATATAATGATAAGTATTTTGTTAAATTAATACTCATATATATGAATATTGTGATCAGTATTTATAATAAAAAGTAACAAATATATAACATAAGCCATCAAATAGAAGTAATTATGTATTTACGATTTATTGTAAATATTGACGATCCTTTAAAAAAGAATAGTACCGATCACATCGATATTGCTTACAAATATTTTTAATCGGAATGCATGAACAGTCGTATCAATCATAGGATATCTGTATTTTATTATAAATACCGATCGTATTTATTTAAAAACTCCAATTAAAAATGTTTACAAATATTGAAGCAACAAATAGAAGCCAAATTCAAATAGAATCATATGTTTATACGAACCCTTCTTTACCTTTTACACACACACACACATACGCACACAATATATACCGAAAACACATTTGGATATAAAAATATTTCCCATTTATTCTAGGACACCCAGTATATGCATTTATGTGCATACCGTACCGTACCATACCATTCTGTAAAACCTTTTGAGAGAAGCTTCGAAAATGGAGAAAGAGAAAAAAAGAAAAAGAAAAGGAAAAAAAAAAAGAAAACGAAATGGTAGAAAACCGAAAAAAGAAGAATAAGAATAAGAAGGAGAAGGATTAACGTGACCTTTGTGGCCGGGTAAAGGTTAGGACCGTGTCAACCCAGTAACAGGTACGAGTGTAGGAGTGTATGAGTGTCCTGGGGATTAAATTCGCGACAAAGGATTCCAGAACTGGAGGTCCTTCGTTGTAACGGCCTTGGTACTCTCGTTTGTGAAATCGGAGTTGAAAGGCGAAAATAGAAAGAGACAGAAAGAGACAGAAAGAGAGAGAGAGAGAGAGAGAGAAAGATCAGGAGAATAGCTTGAAACCAACTCGATCATTACAGATTAACGTTTCACCAAAACGATTAACTTCATTAATTATCTTAGATACATAGTTTTATTTTTCTTTTTAACAATAAAATTTATCGAAAGATATCGTACACTGTGTTATGAATTTCTAAACGATTTACTAAACGATATTCTTTATTTTTATTATATACGTTTTTTTTTTTTTCCTTAATACCGTTTGTAATAAGATATGGACCGTGCGAATCGAAGATTTCTTATTAAAAGAGGTAAAGAAAAAAAAAAAAAACGAAATTAAATATAAATTTATTTAATGTATTTCTCTTTAATCATATGAGAAATATATCATTTCCATGAATGTAATTAAAGAGAGGGGGAGAGAGAGAGAGAGAGAGGAAAATAGAAAGAGAACAGAGGTTGAAATTAGGGTTCGTTCATTATACACATAGATTAACGTTTCATCTACAGTCTAGACGATCAATTTTCTCAACGAACTTAGAGAATATTCTATCTATTCAAATATTTCATCGAGGAGAACAAAGAATGTATAATAAAGGTAAAAAATGAAGTTCTCAGACTTCAGATGTCATATCCATAAAAAAAAAAAAAAAAAAAAATAAATAAATAAATAAATATATAAAAAAAAAACGATAGCTTGAAACCTCGACAAAGATTCTTTTTTAATCTTGTGTAAATAATACTAACAAAATTATTTAAATGTTGGAAAAAAAGGATATGTTAATAACAATCGTTTATCTTTCACGTATGAAGAAAGAAACAAAAGTAAAAAGCAAAAATGAAAATTGAAATAACGACTATGAAGCCACGTATTTACGCGTGTATCTCTGCGCATTCGTGAAAAAATACGAAATAATTTTTACGATTAAACGCGTAGAAAAATCAACGTCGAATTTTAATTGTCCTTTCGTCTGTGACGCTTTGTAAATTGAACTGACAAACAACTCGACCGAAATAATCATGCTCTTTTTTCTCTTTTTCTTTGTTTTCGTCTTTTTTCCGTGACGACTGACGGTTAATGAAAACTAAGCTGTTAGAAGGCAAACTTTATGTTTCAAGTTCGAACAGATATGCAGCTAAATTTGCCGACAGACGAGAATAAAACGAGAGAGAGAGAGAAAGAGAGAGAGAGAGAGAGAAGGAACTGTAGCTTTTCACAATGTGTCTGTGTATATGTGTGCATGTTTGTACATATACTTTCAAAGTGAAAACTTTCTCTAACAGTTAGATAGTGCATGAAACATTTTCTTTTTCCTTTTTCTTTTTTTCCTCTCTTTTTTACGTTTTTTTTTTTTTTAATTTTATTTCAAGTATAATCTAACAATAAAGTTGAAACTAAACGTATAAGTAAGTATCCATCTACGAGATAACAGATTTTAGAAATTGACGAATTCTTTACGAAGACTAAACGTGTATACGTAAATGTTGGTAATCGAACGGAATTGAAATTGTCCTTGTGCCAAGTACTTTTTCCTCTTAAAAAAAAAAGAAAAAAAAAAAAAAAATACATAAGCTAAATTAACAAACCTAAACATCCGATTTGCAATTAAATTAATGAATTTTCTTTTCTTTTTAGCGATTCGATCATTACAACAATTTTCATTAATTTTCGAATCTAAATAATGCACGATAAAAAAGTGTTACGATAAAAAGTACCATATCCTGGTAAATAAAAATTTGCAATTAATTCTAACTTCTAAATCTAAATGCCGCTTATGCAATATTACAATTAAACGTTTTTATTCGTACGTAATATAATCACCGTTATCTATATGAACGCGATTATTTATTCAATAAAAAAAAAATATATAAAAAAAAAGAGAGAGAAAAGAGAAAAAAGAGTGAAAAAAAAAATTCCATAAAATTTGGTACGCCTCTCTTTGAACGCCACGCGTTCGTATAAATCAACCACGTCCGGTAAAAAATTTAACATTTTTGCGTGAAAAATTGATGATACTCAATATTAGCAGTTACATAGTAAATTTTCCGACAAATTTCCCTTCTATTTCCTCTCTTCTTTCCACATCCCATATACACACACACACACACACACTCTCTCTCTTTTTCCTTCTTTTCTTCAGCAATGTGTACAGTTAGTTTCAAACGAAAAACGTATGTATGTAGCTTTCCCGATATTTTTCGCTTACCAAAGACGACAGGTATGCAAAAGATTCAGGTAAACACGTTCGTTCCCATAAGATCAATATTCGTATCTAGAAGATCCATGGAGGATCGTCGTTCGCGACACAATAGAAGGTTAGGAAGAAAGATTTCGAACGTGAAAGAAGAAAAAGAAGAAGAAGAAGCATCAGCAGGAAGTAAAAGATCTGAAAAGTTCTCGAGGACAACTAGAGGTATACGGATTTGAAGAATGTTCGTCAGGTTCGTTTTAAACTTTCTTCGGATTCGAGATTCGTAGACGTATTTTCTATCTTTCTATCGCTACTACAAAGATCTTTAACGTTTCAATCGAAAATTTCCTTCTCAAGTAGATATCAGTAAGTTTATCTGCGATCTATAACGAAATGTTAAATGATTTGATTCCTCAGATAATTATGAATTTTATATTACGATCGGAAAGACTTGTCGAAGTTCGTTCGCAAGCGAAAGATAACTGTTCGAAAAAGATCACTTTTTATCCAAAGATACATTTGTAATGAAGTTTCATTGAAGATTATCGACGATATTAAAATTTTTATTTTAAGATAGACCAAGTTATAAATATAGCATGATTATTTTATTCTAAAATCAATCCGATCTAATCGATATTATAAACGAACGTCTTTAATATTTGTATAATCGATCCATAAAATATAACCATGTATCTAGCAAAATCTGCACATGTAGAAATACTAAATCTATCAAAAAAAATATTTAATCGATCCAACGATTTGTACGATTAAATATTAATTACCTACACACGCATGTATATTTACACACACACGCACGATTTATTATTTATTATTATTTTTTTGTTGCTTCTTTTTCTTGTTTCTATCTTTTTCTCTCGATAAAACTTTAAACGTAAAACAAGAATTTCCCATCGGTTGAAATTAAATTTCAATTCGCCTCTAAAATTTTCCAAATTCGCCCCTCGTAACAAACCACGAGGTAAAGTTCGTGAACGACGAGATCATTAAATAAAGAGTAAGCACCACATACACCCCCTCTCTCATCCTCACCCTCTTAATTTAAATTGCTGCGCTCCGATATGCTCATCATTATTGTCTGGACTACTCTCGTCTAGCTATCGGGGTATGTGTACATACACTCTTGAAATTAGATGCATTTAATAGCGATTATAAATACTACGTGGATATTCTTCGCTTTGATAGATTCCTTTTTTCTTCTTATCTTTCTCTTGATTTTTCCCTTTTTTCTTTTTGCATACGTTTCTTTTATTTCCTTTTTTGTATTTTAATTATTTTGCTTTATCTCTCGTACGTATCTTTCGTATCATAGATATAATCAACGTGTAAAAGTGTATAATATAATATAATTATAGTATTACAATTATAATTATAATATATCATATTTCTATATAATATATTGTTAACTCTGAGTTATTTTAATACATTCTTCTCTTTCTTTGCAAACTTCTACACTATCATTATCTAAATATCTCTCTCTCTCTCTCTCTCTCTCTTTTTTACACATTCTTCTTTCCCTCGCACATGCACACCGCTCTCTCTCTCTCTCTCTCTCTCTCTCTCTTTCTTTCGAACTTCCTATCACCGTTGTTTTGATCTTCCTATCCCTCCCAGCCCCTCCCAGCATGATCACAAATCATTTTTCATGTCAGATCCTTGATCGATACGAAGAAGTTGGTACTTTTAGAAAAGAAAAGCAAAAGAGGACGTTATAGTCATATATAAGCCTTCCACGGCTCATTTATCCTTCTTTTTCTCAACGTTCTCCAACCGAGACGAGATCTCGCAGCCCCGATGAAAATGTCAAAGTGGTAAAAGGGTGAGTGGTCGTCGACACGTCGACGTTCAACGTCACGGACATAGTCGTCGGCGTCGTCGTCGTCGTCGTCGTCGTTGTCGTCGTCACCGCCGACGTGGATGGATGTCGTCGATGTCGTCGACAAGACGACCTAATTAAGACGGCAACTCGTTCTAGATGGTAATTGCCATGACTCCGTACGTCATACATATTTAAACGTCCGTCCAATGGCCTTCGCCCGTGCGTTCTTATCCTTGACGTTCTTTGAAAAAAAAAAATAAAAATAAAAATAAAAAGAAACGCGGAAAAAGGTGGGGGAAAAAAAAACAAACAAAAAAGCCTGTTTCTTTTATCTTCTTTTTCTTCTCCGTCTCCCTCTTTGTTTCTTTCTTTCTTTTTTTGGACGCATTTGTTTATATTTGTTTTTTGCAGATTAATTATGCGGACATAACTTTACGGATTACTGTAATTATTTTGAAAGCTTTATGAATGAAAATATTTGTTATTAGACAAAATGTGTTTTTCGTTTAAATAAATAAATTATAGGTTATCGATATCAGTTTGGTACCGTGTTCTCTGATCGTATCTCTCCTTTCCTCTCTCTCTCTCTCCCTCTTCGGTTCTCTTTCAACGACTCTATCGCGATCCTTTGTTTTGTGTTTCAACCGCGAATCGAATGATATTTCCATTAGGGAGAGCGTAATGTGCGAAACAACGACGTCGCACATTTAATTTCGCGAACGAACTAATGATGGATTATTGCGCAGTCCGTTTATTTGCACGAAACAACATACTACTCGCTCCACTAACCCCCCCCCTCCCACCTACCTACCTATCCTATCCAACCCCACTCCTACCTATATAATCAAATCAATGTATCGTTCGTACGTATTTGCACGATAGTATTTTAGAACTCGTTGATTTATCTAATAGATTACGATCGATTCGAATTCGTTGATTATTGCGTTGAAATTATTTTTCTATATTGACTTGATTTATTAACATGCTTTTTTTTTCTCAATTTTTTTTCTATTAATTTCGTCTTCGTTCGTTGAAAAATTAATCGCACTAAATCGACATTTTGTTTTATCGACAACAAATTATTCACTTTGAATAAAAAACAAGAAAAAAGATTGCACTTCTCAACCAATGAAATATATAAAACTGTAGTTTCTAAAACGGGGCTTCGTAGAAAATTATTTTCAAATAAAACTATTCATCGAGATTATTTTTTAACATACTAAATTATTCGCTTCGTTCCTTCGATATTGTATCTAAGTTAGAGTTTCGAATGAGATAAAAAAAAAACTGATAAAACTTTGTTGATAAATAAAGAACTGATAAAACCGTTCTCGAATATTTACCATTCCACGTTATCGATTTAAAGTTATCATTCAATTCTGGTTATTTCGTCGATAAGGAAGATTTCCTTGCGCATATGATATTTGTTTCGTTGTAACAAAAAAGTAATAAAAAAAATAAAAAGAATAAAAAAAGAAAACAACGAAATAAAAATAAAATAGAAAAATAATTTTAAGTAGAAGATAAGTATGTGGAGGAGGAAAAAAAGAGAACGTAGTCGAATTAGCATGTTTTCATTTGAATTTACAAGCTCTCATTCCCACTCTTCGCGTCCCCGCCCCTTAGCATGATCTCGTATGAGAGTTAGGAAGTTCCTTTAAACGAGGAAACTCCGTGCTAGTTTTTTAGAAATCTAATTTAGCGAAGGAGTTTTTTTTATATCTATCCTATACCGTTCGGAAAAATATTCGCGAAAAAATAGGTGCGTGAGCCACGACTAGGGGAAAAAGTGAAATGGAAAACGTAAAAATGGGAAGAGTAAAACGACCGGCAAGTTTTCTCTTATTCTTTCGAATTAAATCGTGGTCGTTATTTTTGGGAAAAGTCGCGTGCGTGCCCGACCACGAGAAAGAGAGAGAGAGAGAGAGAATTCACACTGATTTAGTTATTCATACGGGACACTGGATTCACGAGAATAGAAATTTCCTATGAGATAGAAAGAGAAAGACAAAGTAAAGAATATTCGTTTCATTTTTTACTACTAAAAATACATTCTAATATATACATACATATATACAGAGAGAAATAAATAATTAACCACTTTGATTGTTAATAATAGTTGAATTAATTATTAGCATTATTTTCTTTAATAGAAAATAACTTGAAAATCGAAACGTCGAATGGATAAATGACTAACAACATGAAAGAGAGAGGGAGAGAGAGAGAACGATTGTTCCTCTTTAATTATTAAAATAATAATTCATCGAAAAATGAGACAATGAAGGGTATAAAAAAATTCGATATTAAAATGCGATCGAATTTATCCCGAATTGAGTTGTACGTACAAATTATTCGTAAAATAATATTATTTTAATGACAAATGAACTTATTACTTAATATCAAAAAAGGAAATAAAAATAAAAAAAAAAAAAAATAAAAAAAAAAGAAATGAAAAGAATACTCCTCGGGTGAAAAATAATTTTAACAAATTTTTGGAATATTTATTCTTTATGAAACGCATAATTTTCTTTATTTTATAATCATCGGAGAAATGCAAAGAGCGAGAAATGTAAATAAATAAATAAATAAATAAATAAATGAGTAAATGAATAAACGAGTAAATGTTCCACCAGAAACAGTTACTGTCCAATGTATTCCGTTCGGGCAATCCGATACACGTTTACTACCACCGTTTTAGGCCGTTGTTTTCATGACTGACAGATACAGCCCCGAAATTAGCCTTGCGGCCGCTAAGTATCGACCATGAAACGGAATTATCGTCGACGAATGTACACATTCACGAACAATTTAACAAGAACTCTAATTATCGTATATATAATTGAAGTATACAAATATATAAATATAAATATATATATATATATATATATATATTTTCGGATTTACATAAGAGGTTAAAAAAGAAAAAGAATTTTCGATAAAACGATATTTACTTTGAATTGATTCTTGAATGTAAATAGTTATCGTTATATTAGAATGATAATTTTAATAAAGATTTTCAACGATCTTATCATTAAATTAGAGCAATTATTTTGGAAGAGATACTTTGAATAGACTTTCGAATAATCTTACTGTTAAATTAGAATATTAAATAATAATTTGGAATAAAACTTTTGGAACAGATTTATCGAAATAGAATAATAATTATGAATAGATATTTGAAATATGTTATCATTAGATTAGATTTTTTTCATATAAATTTTACATATGTCCAACATTATAATCAACTCTTTTTTTTATTGTATCATGTTTTAAATATATTATATATACAATATGTTGACTATGAAAAAAAATATTTAGAAAAAAAAAAAATAAACAAAACAAAACGAACAATCGAATAAAATAATAAAACATGATACAGATATGAATGATTGTTTGAAAAGAAATAAATTCTAATAAGCTCGAATAAAAAACACAACGAAACACCCACGTATACGCAAACACATAAAATAACAAAGCAAAACAATACTTTTCGACGTATCTATATTGTTTCTCTCGAATTATCGAAGTTTTCAAGATTTCACAATCAGTTCTCCATACTTTTCCCATAAAATATGTTCGTACGATCGTACACACACACACACACACGTAATACTCGTAATAGAAATATCACTTTAAAAAAACAAATCAAAAAAAAAAAAAAAAGAGAGAAAATCCAAAAAGAAAAGGGAAAGAAATTTAGAAAAGAATGAAACAAAAAAAGAGAAGGTAAAGAAAAAATTATGAGTCGAGAGATTATGAAAATAATTATCATGCGTTTGCACGCACAGCTCCTACAAATAATCCGTAAATTGTGATAACTACTGCTACCAACTCAGCTTTTTATCTGCTCCGATATCCACCATCCTCTCTCTCTCCCCATCATTTCTCCATCTCCCATATTCCCTCACTTCTCTCCGTAACTCTTTGCTCGCTGTTTCAGCACTGCTCGTCAACCATGTCTTTCTTTCTTTCTGTCTATCTATCTATCTATCTATCTATCTATTTATCTATCTATATATGTATATATATATATATATATCTTTCTCTGTCTCCTCACTATGCTTTTTCTTTCTATTTGCTTTGTTTTATTGGAAAACGTGGTCCACGAGCGATCGGTAAATAAACGAAGGAAAGGAAAATAACAAGTTTTCAGTCTCGTTTTAGCCGCTTCGCGAACGAAAAGATCTGGTAAAAATAAATCGACGAGAAAGGAGTGGAGAGTAAGAATAGAAAGAAAGGAGAATAGAGAAAAGAAAAAAGAGGAAAGATCCGCAAAATTTTCCACAAAAATTAATATCGTTTTCTAACTTTCCTACTATTTTGATCAGATTATATATATATATAAAATACTTAAACGTGAAATTGGTTTCGAAGACGAAACTATTTAAAGTCGATTTATTTAAAAAATTAATAAATATATGAATTATTCGTTTTGTCTCTTATTAATCTACCTAAATTTAAATATAGGATTACTTATAGAAACGTTGATAAACATAATGAGATATTGGAAATAAATGAAATATAAACGCATCTTTCACTTTCGTAATACTGACTTTACGTAATTTTGAATTCATCCGATTTCCACGTATGCAAGGCGTTTATTATTTTAAGTCCGATATTATTTTATCGACAAAAAATAAATTATTTCTTTATATCCGGAAATTTTATTAATATTTTCTAAGCATATGTTACATACCAAGGTGTATTAATTTAAATTCGAATAAAAAATAAAATCACTTTCGAACGAATGAGATAATTTTTTAAAAACAGATAAAGAAAAAATAAAAAAAAGAAAAAAAATAGGAAAAACAGAGAAAGAACATAGAAAACTAATATTCCTCTTCAAAGATAGAACAAATTTTGCAATCTTATAAAACCTCATCAAAGAAAAAAAAAAAAAGAAAAAAGAGAGAGAGAGAGAGAAAGAGAGAAAGGAAAAAGAAGAAAAAGAAGAAGTAAAAAATGTGACCGTTAATTATCTAAAATGGCAAAGCAAAACGGAACTCCTGTAAAAGTTCTCCAAGTCATAAGAGAAAAAGAAAAAGAGAGAGAGAGAGAGAGAGAGAGAGAGAGAGAGAGAGAGAGAGAGAGAGAGAGAGAGAGAGAGAAAAGACCCTTCTGGTCCTTTTAACTTAATGATTCGTATCAAACCGTTCGAGGCAAGTAAGGGAGACGTCGACCTCGTTATGAAAGTCGAGTGAGAAGGGTGAATTCGGAGTAAGGATAAAGGTGCACACTCATGTCTCAGCGATTTTAAGCGTCGGCCATCGAATGTGCTTCTTAGAGGGTTGAACCAAAAGGAAGGGAAAGGAAGATAAGGGAAGGAAAGGGAAGGGAGAAAACAAAAATTTTCTACAAGACCCTTCTATCCTCTTCGAATTTATCACAAAAATTACATACGACGTAAAAGGACTTACTCGTAATTCAATTCAAATTCGAATTCAAATTTGAATTTTTCTAAATGTAATGTTCACTCGTAATTATATATAATAAAATTAATCTTTCGAATTCTTATATCAATTTTTATTACGAACGATTGCGTATAAATATTTATTAAGAGTTTCTAGATTGTATGTAAAGCGAGAGAATATTTGTATAGGGTGTGGCATTTAAATTTTTGTTTCTTTATGCATAGACTCAAGGAATATTATTACATATTATGTATAATATATTAATAATAATTAATAGTATAACGTTATAATTCAATTCAATTCAATTCAATGAAATAAAATAAAAAAATAAAAGATCATTGTTACAGATTGTATTATATAAATAATTTTATATACTTTTTAATATGTTCTATTATATCGGTATTTCTATTTCAATTGACTTTACAAATTATTATATATTGTTTTAAAAAAAGAAATTATATGCAGAGAAAAAAAAGGAAAGAAATACGAAACAATGGAAAAATGCAAAACATCGATAAAAGTAAATACCTAACGAGTTTATAAACGCCATGCTAGGCGGTTAAATGTTAAATATTCATTAAAAATTAATAACAAGAGGATCATTAAAACTACGGTGAACAATGTTGAATGTTAATACAATGCATCTCTCGTTTCAATTTACCAACCTTTAGAAATAAGCAATTTTACCATGGGGAGAACTTTACAGAAGGAAAACTCCGTGTCGTCAGACGTTAATTATACACAAATTAACGTTCGAATCACATTTCCAACGTATATTAAAATAAAATATAAAATAAAATATAAAACGTGAAACGTAAAAGAAAAGAAAGAGAGAGAAAGGAGGAGAGAGAGAAAGAAATAGGATGTTTCTATCACCTCACTTTTGTCATCCCCCTAAAAATAGCTTTCTTTAATCCTGTTAAGAACGAGGAAAAGTGCGTCGTAGATGCAATGAAAAGGCAGAGGAAAAGCACACTCAAGACTAGAAAAAAGGTCGCATTTTTCTCTCTCTTTCTCTCTCCCCTTTTTCTTTTCTCATCGTCTCTGAAAACGAAAACGAGAGAGGGAGGGAGGGAGAGAGAGAGAGAGAGAGAGAGAGAGAGAGAGAGAGAGAGAGAGGAAAATAGAGAATACATCTGTCACGTCTTATAACGAAGATTCTACATTCCCGTAATCCATTTGAAAATTTCATTCAATTTCATTTCTATATCAACGAAGAAAATGAGAAAAAAAAATTAAATAAATAAATGAATACAAATTTTTATATCGTATTTATACATATACATATATTTTGTATCTATAACACATCTGTGTATATATATATATATATTTCTCTATCTATAATATTAATCTAACATATATAATAATATATACAGATATATCAAATATTAATATCAACGTTAATTATTTAATATATATATATATATATATATATATATATATCCCGTTTAGAGATTACGTACGGAATTTTTCACATTCTTTTTCGAACAATATCGAACAATTCGTGCACGTATGGTCGCAATAATAAAATTTATCCTTCCAACGTAATAAATGCGTTCTTGCATTTCTTCTTTCATTCTATATCGATTCTAATATACATATATGGATATATACATACATATATACATCGAGATATGTTGTTCTCGGCCTCTATCTCCAGTTCCAGTTCTCATCCAGCTATTACGAACACGCTTGCTGCTTTTATACCCATAATACCCATAATACCCATAATACCAAGTCCATTACTTTTTATCACTTATCTGTTGATCTTCGCACACGCCAAGTCGTCTGAGAATTTCTATGAGAGAATTTTTTAAACGTCTCGTTTAACACTTCACACGCGCTCCATGTATAAATATATTATATATTATATATTATATATATATCATATATATATATATATATTATACATATATCATTATTTCAAGGAATATATACTACTTCGTAGAATGTATCTTATGCATTTTTTTCTTTATTTCTTTCTTTTTTTATTATATTATTTAATTTTGTAAGTAAAAGTTGTTTTAATAAAAGTATATTGAAAATTAATATATATGAGTTATGGTTGTGTGTGTGTGTGTGTATGTGCGTGCGCATATCTTATTAAAATTAATTATTAATTTCCTTTTTTCCCCCATTTGTAATAATCCATTAATTAAGTAAATGTACGTATGTCTAAAAACAAATAAATAATCGATCTGATTTTACTTACAAAAGCATTAACACGGATACGCATTAAGTATAATAAATTGTAGATGTAATAAATCTATAAAGAGCATTACATTTTTCTTTTTTCTTTTTGTTGTAATTAAACATTGCAATCAATTTCGAAATACACAATCTTAGTTCGATCAATTCGATATATGACAACATTAAAATGCAATAAATAATGCTGAAAAAACGAAGGGTATTGATAAAGAATGGGAAATTCAATGGTTAGAAATCCTCACGATTTACATACTATGTAACGAATGCAAAAGCTCCGTTCATAATCATCCTCATAAATCCTTCGTAGGATCGACGGAGCTTAAAACCAATCCCGACGGTCGTATCGGAGATTTCGTGGGAGAGTCGGGAAAAATTTTTAATGAAAAAAAAAGAATAAAAAAAAAATAAAAATAAAAAAAATAAAAATAAAAAAGAAAAAATGAAGAAAAAATATTAAATAAACAAAAAGTAAAAGAAAAAGTTATATACATAATATACATGATAGTATATACATATTATATATAAGATAAATAAACAAGTAGCGTATATAGAATCCATAAGTTATATATATATATGTCATTGTATATAAAATATAATACATAAATATTATACTATTACTAAATGGACTATTAAAAATAAATCGTATAATAAACATCGAAATAATCTGACAGTTGAATTAACATTTCTTTCATCGAATTCACGTTTTTATATTTTCGAGAATAATTTTCCCATAAAAGAAGGTGGTGGAATGATAATATGGAGTGGAAAGTGTAACGTATAATGTAGATTAAATATATTAAATCCTGAAATATGGGTAATTAATAACGTATAATTCGTGTCGGAGGTCGTGTAGTTTCGTGAAAAAGTATCATAAAAAAAGGAAAAATCGTAAAAAAAAAAAAAAGCGGAGAGAAAAAGCCTAAAGCCAATTTTCTAAACGATAAAGCACGTATCGTTAATTTGATTTATATTTGCGGCAATGTCACATATCTCTCCGAATGTTTCACATGTCAAAGTTTACGTCACTATGCTGCCTTTCTTCTTTCTTTCTTTCTTTTTTTACTCTACGCGATTATTATTACCTCGAGTGTGTTCCCTTTAAATAACTAATAACTTTTACGTTAACATAGTACGAATGACATATAAATAAAAAAATAAATAAATAAATAAAATAGAAATTTGTGAAAAATCTAAATAAATCTTGAAACGTCAAAAAGAAATACATGAACCGATTATTACGTTCTTTCAAAAAGTAAAAAAGAGAGAGAGAGAGAGAGAGAGAGAGAGAGAGAGAGAGAGAGAGAGAAAAGAGAACGGAAAAGAAAAGAAAAGAAAAAGAAAAAAAATAATTTCTAATCGCAAGACGAACGTTATATACGATAGAATCATTAAATGTTTGTCCAACGAGGAAAAATAAAATATGATAATTTTTTTGAAACACTTTTCACAGACAGTTTGTGTACACTATTATCAACATTTCCCTGTTAGCTCCTGCCAGAGTCAGAAACTTGTAACTGGATTAGAACAAGAAGGAATTCGTAACTACCTTAATGCATTACGATGTAGCGCGGATTAGAGGCTCTTATTAAATAAATTGCAATTCCAGAGTGCGATGCAACTAGGAAAATCTATAAAGTGAAACTATATATATATATATATATACCTGCTACGCATAGAATGCCTCTTTAATGCCGAAGCACGTATCTAATTAAGGTACGAGATCAAATGATAATTAATTTAACAAAAAAATAAAATATACATAGATAAAATGTATTAAAAATTCTATCGACTTGAAATCATCGACGATTACCTTCCTATTTTTTCTTACATCGTTTTTTTTATATATCTTTTTCCAAAGATAAATATTACGTCTTAATAACAATATTTTATTTTATTTTTTATTTTTTATCTATATATTCAACTAAATCGTTAATAATCGTTAAACTGTAATAATACTATCGTTACATTTTGGATTCTTATTTAATTGGATTCATTAAAATTATTATTATTATACGTAGAGATTCTTAGATAAATATTCATAATAAAATTAATTCGATCGAACGAACGAAAACTATTGTGCGTCCGAGTAACTAACAATGAACCCTCAAACTACATCGGTGGTATCAATGGTTATCCAAATGTATCCGAGTTTCGATACTAAATCGGATTAGAACGGACAAACCGAAATGTTCTCACTCTGTCTCACTAACGAGACGAAAGACAGAGAAGAGAAAGAGAGAAACAGAGAAACAGAAACGATATGTAAAATAGAATCGAACTGTTACGTTTCCTTGCTTCGAAGGCTCTTCGAACAAATCCCCTTGCAGTTTATTCTGCGAAACGGAAGGGAGAAAGGTATAAGTTAACAGCGAGAATAAAAGAGGGAGATAGTGATAGAGAAAATGAAAAAGAGAGAGAAGCGAAAGAAAAGAGATAGAGAAAGAGAGAGAAAAAAGAGAATGAAAGAGAAGAGAGAGAGAGAGAGAGAGGAGACAAAGAGAATAGTACAGAGAGAAAGAGAAGAGTGAAAGATAGAAAGAGAGGAATGAAAGAGGAGAGAGCAAGAGAGAGAGAGAAGAATAATGTGAAAAAGGAAGGTGTGTGTTTGAAAGAGAAAGAGTGTGAAAAAAAAAGAAGTGCATGTTTGAGAGAGAAAGGGAAGAGAGAGGGAGAGAGAGGCAGAAATTTCAGAGCTTAATCGATTTCATGAAATCGCCAAACTAAGCTAGCTAGAATATATATATATGTGTGTGTGTGTGTGAGTATGATGTACGTATATGGCTAGCATGAGTTAGCCGTATTCGAAAGTCGATAGTGGGTTTCAAATTCGATCGAAAACGTATCGACTTTCGATCCGACCAATCACGTTGCTCGAAAAGGAAATTCTTTTCTCTTAGCGTGCTACATAGAATACTCTCGGCCTATTCGTCGATGAAACCCAACAGATCTCTTTGGCAAACAAATGTCAGCTGATGAACAGAAAGAGAGATGAGAGATGAGAGAGAGAGAGAGAGAGAGAGAGAGAGAGAGAGAGAGAGAGAGAGAGAGAATACCATTCGTTCAAAAGCAAGTAGCTTAATGAGAACGCCATTGTTGCGATTTTCAAATAAATTGTGGTTGTACTGGCTCACCAAATTCTCTCTCTCTTTCTCTCTTTCTCGTATATATATATATATATATATATATATATATATATATATATATACATATATACGTATATTATGTAACGAATGAAGAGAGAAAGGAAATCGATTCGAACAGTAATTTAGTAGTAAACGTGCAAGGGAGTAAGAATTATATTCGCTTGGCTAACGTTATCGTTCCGACAAACGCAGGAATCTCACAGTTTGTTTATTCGATTTAATTCGATCGGTCAACTGAAGGCTAACAGACTTTTTCTCCTTTTTTTTTTTTTAACTAGGTTTTACTCGTTCGTACTTCTTGTTTCGCTTTTCTTTCTTTTTTTTTTTCTGCTAAAATACGATTCTCTTTGTTGGTTGCTAGAGAGTAATGAAGGCACAGAAGGGGATTTATCGTTTTTCCATTTCTGTATGACTTGCCAGAGAGTTCTTACTTTGATAGAAATTTGTCGAGCAAACGCAAATTTAACGATTTCTTTTTTACGGAAATTTAATTATATACGTGAATATTTTGTGACTTCTTCGAAAGAATTAAATTGCAGAGAATTATACGAATTAAAAATCATTCGGATTTATGTGTATTAAAAATATAAATAAAGTAAAAATGATACAAAAAATTATTCCCATTGATTATAACAAGCAAGTATTAAACGAGTCGAATCATCTTCGATTCTACAGTTCCTTCGAATCTCAATATCGTTTCTATTTTAAAATATAAAATATAAATTTATACGAATTAACTTCATCGATGTAGAACAAAAAATGTTTCACGAAAGAATATTGAAAGATATAGATATATCTGTGTCTACGTAGATCTCGTTACGAGTTACTACGTATCAAAAAGGAAGATGATCGAAGCACTTTACTTATACCGAATGTAATAAAACTAGCTAATAATACACTTTAAGTTGGTACTGTTATGTAACTTTAACTTTAACCCTCTATAACTCTATACAACTTTACTTGCTATAACTTTACGTAACTTTCAAGTCGTATACTCTTATCTATCTATTTATATATATATATATACAGATATAGATATTTAACTTCCATTTCATTTTATCGCCTGAAAATTATTTATTACTTCATAAGCAAAGTTTTTAAAGTATAATTGTACTAGTATAAGTAATACCATTAACTTTTACATTATATTACATATCGTATCTATAGAAATAACGATAACTCCTATTAATCGTCGTAAAAATTAATTATTTTCCCTATCATTTTTCATAAATATAAATTACACTTAGTACTATCTTATTGTACTAACCTAATTAATATCTAAAATTTTTTAATTAATCCTTGAAAAATTTATTCCAATATCCCATATTCTTAAAACGTTATGTAGTATGATGTATGGACGTATGATGTATGATGTATGATGTAATCGTATTAGTATAAATAATATCGTAACCTTAATATTGTATACCTTGTTATGTAGAAAGAAGAAAAAATGTAGTTGTAAAAGATTAACTCCAACGCGTACTAAGATGTTCGTCTCTTCGCGTCCCAATATCGACTGTCTCGCCGTGCGAGTTCGAACAAATCGGTTGCTGACGAACAACGTATTAAAAAAAAAAAAAGGAATAATAATAATAACAAAAAAACAAAAGAAATTTGAGACAACGAAGGCTGAAGAACTTTTCGGAAAAACATACTAGGTATCAGCTTTCAAGGATGAGAAAGGACATCGTGACACACACACGCATACACACACACTCTTTCTTTCTTTCTTTCTTGCTCTCTTTTGTCCTTGGAAAACGTTTCATAGCATTATTGAGCCGCAATAATCTTTCTCTCTCTCTCTCTCTCTTTCTTTCTTTCTTTTTCTCTCTCTTGGAAAATATTTTACAGAATTATTGAGACGCAATAAGTCTCAGTCACTCCTCTCTGTCTCTCTTTTTTCTCTTTTTCCTTATTTCTTCTCTCTTCCTTTCTTGGAAAACATTCCAGACAACTACGTATAAAAGGATAGAATTATGATCGAACGCAGTACGTACATATGTATATCATACATATACGAATCAAATAAAAGACGGATAAAATGAAAATAATATTATCTTTCTAATTTTAAGCATCTTTTCGAATTCAAAATTATATTTTTATCGATATAAATTTTTAAGTGTAATTTATTTCATTGATGAAAAATAGAGAAATGTAAAGAACAACAGGCATCGTACACAACGTACATACATATATATATATATATATGTATCTTTGACATTCTATATCATTGTCTCTGAAATTCTTATTCTCTCTCTTTCTCTCTCACACACACACACCTTGTTGCTCTTTCTCTTAGGGAGAAACATAAGTTACAGTACACCGAGCTCCGACGACTGACTGAGAGAAACTTCCGGCAAACTTTTCGTCGGTAGAATAATTTTGGTACGTGTATGCAGACTAGATAAAGTTGAAAGCTAGCTACCTTCTGACTATATCTATATATATGTATATATATGTGTGTATACGTATATTTTGTTACGTTCCGACGATCTACGATGCACACCTTATTTCAAAGACTTCTTTTCCACTTCTAACGTATTAGACGTACATACGTATAAAAATAAATAAACAAATATACGAATAACGTAACGAGAATATTAAAAATAATTTGTATAAAAGAAAACATAACGAAAGAAAAATATTTCAAATACGTAATTTTCAAAATAACGTGATTCAAAAATTCTTCGAATATATTATATTTATATTAAATATATTACACTCGATAATATTATATATGAACTATTAAATATCGTCATATTATTTATGAAGCAACACCCCAATAAAATATTCAGACGATTAATAATATAAAAAAAAAAAAAAAAAGTATGCATTTCGGCTTACGATCACTTTCGATCATTATAAAAGAATAAAAATTCATAATTTCCGTCTAACATCTTCGAACACTTTTCCAGTTAACTTGTACACATGGACACATCGATAGAATACTAAATCTAGTATATTGGTAATTATACCTTTTGCGAGTAATGTATTACTACGCCACCGATGCGAACGTGGCACGCAATGAACCTAAGAAAGCACTTGAAACACACGCCTGAGAAAAGTAGTCCATACGATATACACAAAGAATTACCATAAAGAAAAAAAAAAGATAAATAAATAAATAAATAAATAAATAAATAAATAAATAAATAAATAATTCTTAAAGAACGGAAGAAGGAGAAATGAATAAACGTAAATTCTTATCGATGAAAATGTTACTTGCCGATAAGCAGAGACGTCCATTTGTTTCAGTAAAATCGTTTTTTATTGATCGATACATTTCGAACGAAAGATCATCATCCATCGGAAGTTCCGTTGATTTTCTTCTTTCCTGTCGAAACTTTGAAAGCAAGTAACACTTCACTAGAAACATCACTTGGCTCTTGACCAAAATCGAACGTAAATCGAGCGAACAACACTGTTAAGGATTTCTTGCGCGAGAAAACTTTTCCCCCATTTTATTTTATTTTATTTTATTTTATTTTTCTTTCTTTTTTTTCGCACTCCTACGTGATCGTTACGTAACTTGTTCTAACAGATCCGAGTATTAACAACGACCTTTGCTTCGACGCGAATACGCGAATCGTCCTACCGATCATTTCTTTCTTGCGTAATCAAAAAATTATAAAGACGTGGAATACGTTAATCAAAGCAAATGATATATCGTTAATAGAATAATTATATCGATTTAACACCGCGCAATAATCTATTTAATTATTTAATTTAATTATTCTATCAAAAAAAAAAATAATAAAGAAAATACGAATAATTTGTATCGTTGAAAAAATGACGAATTGGTTAATTAATTCTATAAACGAGTATTCTAATGACTCACATTTATATACGTATACGAATTCATACCGTAAAAAAAAAATATATATATATATAAAATACGATTTTTAACGTTGAAAAGTAACGATCTATCTAATTGATTTCTAATATTAAAATTTTATACACGAATATTTGAAGAACTCGCTAACCTACACGCACACGCGCACTTATTATGCACAATTTTAACACGGATATTCGAAGAACTCTCACTAATTTACACGCACACTACACACACACACACACTTAATATGCACAATTTTAACACGAATATTCGAAGAACTCTTCACACACACACATACACGCACGCACATTTTATATTCTTATTAATACGTATTAAAACGTATTTCGATGAAAACGCGACGAAAATTCTCGACCGTCACCGGAGATTACAAAGGAAATCTTAACCGTTTTTTCTCACTCAAAACTACTAAACGACCCGTAAACGTTAGCACGATGTTGTCGATCGAGTTACAAAATACGTTATGATTTTTGTATAATAAACGGCCGTAACGGTTTGCTACAACAGCGCCACTTTGGAGCAAAATTAAAGCAAAATATTTATTAGCAATCGTACGTGACCAATCAGAACGCTTGAAATCAGTTAACCGTTATTCGTATTTTCATCATTAATATTATGAGAAATAGAAAAAAGGAAAGAAAAGAATAGAAAAATACCTTTCATTATTACTAACAATAATAATATTTTTTTTCATTTAATTCTTTTATCATTATATGAGAAATACGACGATTCTTCGTAATTAACGTAACCAATCAGAATGCAGCACGATCGCATGAAGTAATCTAACGGATAAAAAGACAGAGAAAGAGAAAGAAAGAGAAAAGGAAAGAAAGAGAAAGAAACAGAAAAGGAGAGAAAGAGAAAGAAAGAGAAAAGGAGAGAGAGAAAGAGAAAAGGAGAGAAAACGAAAGAAAGAAAGAGAGAAAGGAAGAGAAAGAGAAAAAAAGAGAAAACGAAAGAAATAGAAAAGAAGAGAGAGAGAGAGAGAGAGAGAGAGAGAGAGATACAGATAGAAAAAGAAAAAGAAAGAAAGAAAGAAAAATCAAACGCTTCGAATATTATCCAACGGATAAAGTAATCGTTTAAAATAACCCACATACCTGATTATACCCATCGATCTAAACAGAGTAGAATATGCAAACGAGATTGCCTTGAAATTGCAAAATTATTCCTTTAGCTTGAAGAGAATTGATAGGAAAACTTGTATACACGCACATACCTATATTATATGTAGACACAGACACAAACACGCATACACATACATCTAACGAGAGGATAACATTATACGTATCTACATATGTATGTACATAAAAAAGATTTATTTAACAACAATTGTATATATAAAAATCGTTCATATAATACTTATTATAAAATTAAAAAGATAATTACATGATGGTACATTTTATTTATTATACATTATGAATAAAAAAGAGTGATGTTGGCTTGGAAAATATTGTCTATATGAAAATTATTCTCTCATACAATATATAAAATGTTTATTATTTGTACTTAGTTACTATTTAATTTAATTTAATTTAATTTGTTCTTAGCGCAGTATTACAGAAAATTCTATCGAGAAAGAGAGAGAAATTATTCTAATAAAATATTAAAATATTAATTATATATTTGCTGTAGAGCGAATTGAAGAACATTTCGATGAAATTTTATCTCGACGAAAAAGTGACAGAGATATGTAATAATAATAAAAAAAAAAAAAAAATGTAATAAAAAAAAATAATAATAAAAAAAAGAAAAAGGAAAAAAAAGAAAGAAAAAAAATATATTAAAAAGAAAAAAAGATTACTAGTAAAAGCTAAGGGAAATTTCACGTAGATGAAACACCGGAACGAGAGAGACAAAAAAAAAGATACGTGAGCGATATATAAAAATACGAAAAAAGAAAAAATGGGAAATAGAAGGAAAAAAAGGACGAAATATCACGAAAGAGGATACTCTTCTTCGTGCTATGTGCGTTCGTATAGTTTATATTACCACGTAGGATAATATATCCGGTTTGGCTCCGCACCTTCTCTCTCTCTCTCTCTCTCTCTCTTTCTCTCTCTCTCTCTCTCTGTCTACCTCTTTAAAATGTATCCCGTCACGAAATTCAACGATTTTTAATACGCGACCAGTTGCGATAAAAATGGGGACGATAGTTATCATCGGACCACTAGCACGATACGTTTCACGCACACCTCGTTTGACAATACTCTGATCGTTTACGTGACGTAAGGATATTAATGTATCGATGTATGTTATAGAGAGGTAGTGTGCGCGTGTATATTTATTAATGTCACGCAGTAAAACGTTAAATACGAAGATGCATTTTTGGAAATTCGCGAATATATGCATGTCTTTTCTTTTCTATTTTTCCCAAATTCAATAAAAATGATTTTGGAAATCTTTCCTTTTTCGTAATTGTTATAGATAGTAAATCAAAGCGAAAAATAAAGGATTATTAATTTTTATTATTAAATCCTTACTATCACGTACACATGCATATAAGCATAAAGCACTTTTTTCAAGATTCGATAAAAATAACATTTTTCTCGTAAATTTTGGATAATTGAAATGAAAAAAAAAAATATCAGTTTTTATTACTTAAATCCTTACGAACACATACGCGAGTATGTATGTGAAAAATAATTTTTGTTTTTTTTTGTTTTTTTCAAAATCCCATAAATATGATTTTTCGTGCTTTTAATTGATGAAACTTAAAAATATTTAAACTTTTATCAACAAATTTACGAGCACGCACGCATATACATACACGTACACACGCACACAAATATAAAGCACTTTGCAATCCATAGTAACGTGTCCATAAAAACTAGTTTGATATTTCGAGTATTAATAAACACTGCACTCTTGATACTATAGGAATAAATCGAACGTGTATGTCACTATTAGTTTCATCAATCGTAACGAAAATGGTGCAATAAATCTGCCCGTGACATCTTGCGAAAAATGCACGTGCATGTGCATACATTCGTAAATCGATTTGTTATATACAAAAAAAATGTATATATTTTTCAAATAGTTCATGTATCATACATACATACATACATACATACATACATACATACATACATACATACATACATACATACATACATACATACATACATACATACATACATACATACATACATACATACATACATACATACATACATACATACATACATACATACATATATATATATATATATATATATATATATATATATATATATATATTCGAAACATTCGCATTTCGAAAAAATCACAGAAAATCTTTTGCAAAACTGATTATTTTCTATTTTAAAAGTAATTCTCTGTGAAATATTTTCAATGAGATTAATGTTTTAAGTATGTCGATCGAAAGAAAATGTAGAAATATATGTGACGATTTTTACATTTTATTCGCAAGAAAAAAAAAAAAAAAAAATAGAAATAAAAAAGAACGAAAAGGAAAACGAAAAACTCACCTAAAAACACCAGCTTAGACTCGCAAAACCGGACGATTACAATGGACACAACCCGTTGAAATCTTTTCGATAAGTATCTTCGATATTCACGAAACGTAGTTCATCCCCGTAAACCGAAAACGATGTGCATTCGTTCGCATCTAAAATGCAACTTGAACTGTAGCCCGCGCTTTGCTGACTGCTGTGGGTTTAGGGGTGGGGGATGTCATAGTCCCTGCGCGGAAATTCCTTCCTAAATTACTCTCCAGATGGCACTAACGTATGGTAAAATACATGAAGAAAATCAAGCAGATAAAAAACATTTATATGTATGCGACGAATCAGTCGGTAACTGCATTTTAAAGTTATCTTCTTGGCACTCCTGGTGCCATCTATAGACTGAAATTAGAAATATCGAAGACGTCGAGATTAAAAAAGATAGGGAGATTAGAAAATTTTCTTGACATCATGTACGATTAGAAAAAAATGTTGTAAATTAATATCATTGTTGTTATATAATATAATTATTTGTTTTAAACAGTATATAAATCATTTTGTTTGTGTGCGAACTATATGGAAGACTATGTGGACAGCAGTCTACTTCAATCAGATCGATTGGTATATTATTTTATATATGTATAATTATTTAAAACAAGATTATTGAAGGTATTCTTTTATCGCATCGTAATGAGTCGTTACTTATCGATATATATATATATCGATATGTATATATATATCGTATCGAAATCGATATTCAAACGTTAATTAAGATGTTGCGTATACGCAAGTATCGTTATAATTCCTATTTTCATAAAAATCTAATGAATATTTGATCTAATTTTGGCCAGTTGTAATAGTTATCTCAACTATATATAAATTAGTTATCGATATTGAAGAATATCGAAATATTGGAATTATTGCAGATGAAAAAAGTTATTATATACAATAGTTAAAATTTATTTTCTATACAGTTAAATATCCAGAGTATAACGGTATTATAATCTACAGTTTATAAATTACAATCAGAAATGATTAATTATACAATGATATAAAACAGATGATATAGAGTGATCGATGGATAAACATGTATTAGGATTAGGGTAAAATATTAGGAATTATGTAATTGCTAAAGATTTTGGAACACAAGGAAAAGTAATATAAAAATATCAATTCCTTTATAGTTCTTTCTATTCTAATCTTACGAATAGAATAATCAAATTGCGATTACAGAATATGAAGTAACATTTATATTCATGATTATATATTTCTGTAAACAAATCTACTATCTTTAATTATTTCATTAAAATGCACTGTTGTAGATATACACGATGATAATAATTTGGTTGTATTAATACCTTGCTTGTCAATAATATTACTGTATCTTGTTTAACAATCATATAGATTCACAGTTTTGGACAGTGATTGTTGAAACAATGATAAGCAAGATTTAGAGTATTTGAATATTTGAACAAGTTTATTAATATTTAACACTAAAACGTTCTTTTCTTTAAATATTAATAATATTAATCCATAAAAAGTATAAACAAAACGCAGGAAAAAAAAACCTATGAGTAATACACCACTTCATTTTTAAACAAAGGAATTTTTTTTCTTTTAAACTTCATCGTTATCTTTAATACTCTAAAATTGATTTAGCGTCATATATACTTAGTACGTGTTAGAGCACTTCCACCTTTTGTAGGATCCATCATACGATCCCAATTCGTATGGCCAACGACAAAACCTACGGCTCGCATCTTTTCTTGTTGCTTACGTTCCTCCAAATCTGCCCATCTCACCTATAACGTTAAACAGTCCTACCAATCGTTTATAACTTAATTATTATAATTATTTTAAAAATGTAATTATTTTAGAAAGTTTGTTGAATATAAATTACAATAGAAAGAATGATCTCTCTTGCGTACCCTCTTCTTTCCCGAGGTATCTTCCATGTTATAATAATCAGGAACTTGTAGAAAATCTTCCATTGTTTGTGGTTTCCCTTCATTCTTCTTTTTTGCCAAACCATCTAAGCGATCTATGATATAATTGTGACAAAAATACGTTTATACAATATCGATTTAAAACCGTTCTAAGTCACGACTCAATCAATTCTCTAATAGATATAAATTAAAGGATATCAGTTTTAACTGACCTAATTTATCTTCTGCTTCCATTCGTTCCCATTTACTAATACCCTAAAAAGTAACATAATTATATATAATACATTTATTTAAATACATATATAGTAAAAATCATTGAACTAAATTTTCAATAAAATTGTCGAAAAAAAAAACATTATAAATTTACAATAACTTCTGGAGCCTCATCCTGACTATCTTGACTTTCTTCGTTCGATTGTAATATCTTATCCGTCTCTTGACTATCTTCCATTTGTACCTATAATAAAGATCATAACGTAACATATGAATTCAATCGATATTCACAGTAAAGATTTTGATCATACTTCTTCGATTGCCTGTTCTTGCAACATCGAATTTACATCTAGCTTTTGATGATAACTGGGTGTAGGTTCAAAATAGTCCACAATTCTATTAATCTCGTCCTCTGATCGATTATGAATATTTCTCTTTAAACAGATTTGTACATCCATTTCCATTTCACACACGTATACCTGTGCATCACGATATGGAGAATAAAATTTAAACAAAACAAAAAAAAGAAATGTATCAAGTGTAAAAAGTTGAGCTGAATAATTTGGCTTGCTTGAACTTGTTTACATACCTTAAATCCTTTACTTTTCGCAAAACTCCACATATCTTCGTAGTCTGATATTTTTTCATTGATGCAATCTAATATAATAAAATTGAAAAAGCCATCTGTAATATTTTTTTTAAACGCTTTCACAAGAGATGCTATGTAACTTGGTTCCATTGCTTCTTCGTATTCATAAACCATTTCCTAAAAAATAAAAATAAAAGTTACAGATTTGCATACAATGTCATTTATATGGAACAGTCACCTTCACTATCACCTTCTTTCCATTATCATCTTTCGTTTCTATTTCTTTTTCAACGAGGAAATAATCGTCAAGGCTCAATATTCTTGGAGCAGAGCCTCCTTGTTCGACTTCCTTGTCCTGTACGAAAATATCGTAATTAAATTATCGTATTCATGCGTATTCATTTTCGTAATTGATGACATAAAAAAGTAAAAATGAAAATTGCTCGAAACGTACCTTAATTAGTTTTGCTACAAATGACTTCCCACTACCAGGTGGGCCTCTCAGAATAATTGCTATTTTAGATGGTCTATTTTGACGACCTGGAGGACACAGTAGATCATCCACCATTGTGCAATTTGCCGTTTTCGCCAATTCCAAGGTTTTCGCTGGTAATTCCGATACATTTTGCTGTTTGTCTGTAAAGCTGTAACAAAAAATTTGTAGACATTAAAATATATCATACTATATGTTCATTGTGCTTTAATTTAGATGTATAACAGAAAATGATAATGCAACTATAACACGTATAATGCGATATAAACGTTTGTTTAAAACCCAACATTGGAAAAATGTAAATATATATATATATACACATGTAGTTTGAATATTAAATGTCGGTCTTAAGTATCAATTTGTATGAAAATCAGAAGAAAATCTCAGTGTGTATGTCTTAATGGAATCCAAAATGTTTGGACAATTTAACATATTTTTCATATACATTTCTAACATCTTATTGTCTAATCTTCACGAAATAATATTATTTAAGTTTTTGTGGTGTGATCCACGCGATAAAGTATCGTGGTGTAATCCACATAGATAGAACATTTTCATTGGAAAATCAAATTCCATGTAAAGTTAACGTACAAGAAAAGATATGAAACTTGTCAGAATAATTTAGATTTAAATTATCATTGCAACTTAAGTATCAAAACATACAAGGAAGAAAACCAAACAGATTGTATTAATGAAATTTTGATTTTCAGCATTGTATGTAATAATCGTATGTTACAATATTAAATATATAATTTGCATTCAGAATATATTGTTAACTATTTCATTGGAATCAAACACGTTGTTAATAATAAATTTTGAATGCAAGTCAATCAAAACTAAATTAGTGCGATAAATATCATATTTATTTCTGTGCAATTACTTTTTATGCAAATAACAAATGTTTAACAGAAATTAAATCCTTGTTAATATAAGAATATTTTTATAGTACAGTTTGGTAAGCTTACAAATTCAGCAAGCTATAATAGAGCATATTTGTTTTAAATTGCTTAATAAAAAACATTGTAGAATAAATCAAAATGTGATTGTTATATCACACGAAAAGAGCTGCAAGATGATTGCAACATATCGTTATTCATAACGAGTTTACGCGCATTTTCATTTCATAACATAAATAAAAACATAAAATATAAGATTTGTATGCATAAAAATTATGCACCTCTATATATTATGGATATCTTCCAAAACTTTAAAAAGATATTCTTAAACTATCTCGCACCGTGATAAAAAGTTCGGATGGAGAGTCCAAATTTAAAAAAAAAAAAAAGGACAGATACACATTCTCTAGTTTAAGTTTTTACATAAACTTATCAAATATTAATTTTGTCGAAGTAGCAAACAGTTGCCATGTTTTAATTTGCCATGGTTTATTTGAATAATGTAAAGGAATATATATAATATATATATATATTCATATCGTACTTAAATTTTCAAGTTGAATAATATGATAAATATAACAAAATTCTATAGTCCGTCTAATGAGTCGAGTAGAGATAAACAAACGTACGTGATTGGGACAGAAGCGTAATCACAATCAGAGGGAATTCTCGAAATGGGTATAATTAGCACTTGGGATAAAAGGAAGCCCTAACAATGACCCATGTAAATTCGCTCCTGAATTCAATAATTGATTATCGTTTAACAGCCAATAACTGCAGTCTTTCGCATCCACCACGTATTTAACACGCGGATGTTTGCTTAACTCTACTAACTCGACTCGTTGGATGGAATATAATAATAATAAAAGTTTTGCAAAGGTAATAACGTATGATAAAAATGTTTAGATCTTCTTAAAATTATATGAGGTAAAAGGTAAATTGTGTATATATGTATGTAATTTTTTACATTTACAAATATCAAAAATCTTTGAAGTATCCATTGTTTAATATCCTAGAGATTGAAATAAATTGTTTAATTGTTTAATTTTTATATTGAATCAACATACCTGGTATTTGATGATTTTGTCTCTATGGCGTTCTTGTTCGAATTTTCTTGCCAGTTAGTACGTCCTTTTGATCTAAAGAAAGTTAAATGTCTTCAAGACACACGCATATTCATAAAATATAAATGTACAATATTACTAGTTCATATGCAAGTGCACAGGGATAGATATAAAACTATCCGATCGTATCAATGATCTTGTAATAACAATAGTGCATGTGGACTAGTAATGACGATAAAAGCTTTCAAATTTACTATTTCCACATATTATTCTGACACGCTTAATATTACCTGTCATTGTCTCTGTCATTCTCTTTGTTTATATCTGTTTGAACTCGTTCGCATCTCTCATGGCCTCTATCTGTGGCCAAGAAAAAGTATAGATGAAAAATTATGTACTATCGAACATTCTATTGTTGCATTACCATTGCTCTTTGTCAATAGATTGACAATAATCTGTATTTTATTTTGAATCTTTCATTAACTCAATACACAAATTAAGTATTGTAGAAATGGATTGCAAAAATGAATTGAGAGTAATTAAAAGAAAATTTATTATAGTGTCATATATAATCTAACGTGTATTATATGATCTAATTTACCTTTATCATTCATTTTATCACTTTGGATACATTCGTCTCTTTCTTTTTCAGAAGTATTAGTATAAATCCTTTCTTCTTGAGAACATTCCCTTTCTTTCTTGTCATCTGCATTTCTTTTTTCTCTATCATATTTCCTAATATTTACCGTCCAATCGCTTTCTCTCGTTTCACTTAAGTTGGTCTTTCGCCTGTGTTCATGTTTTACCATTGAATTCTCATATTTTTTCATTTTTTCTGTATATTCCTTCAAGTTCTGCTCGCTTTCCTCCCAATTTCTAAAGTCTCTTTGCGGAAACAATTCATGATCCGGTACAACAGGTTTCAGTTTACCGTGTCCGTAATCGAAACATTGAACAGGAGTTAAATGTTCTTGCATCACGGTGCGAGGTGCGTGAGCATAATCGATTACTTTTACAGGTACATGCTCGACATATTTTTTATCTTTCGTAGCACCACCATGGTTATAATTAAACTGTCTTTCTATACAAAATTCTTTATTGGCTACACCTCTCATATAAGATTGATGATTATCAATAGATCTTTTCATGAAAGCAGTATTAGTATACTTATAATCTAATCCTCCAGAAATATCTCCATAGCCTATTCTAGAATCTCCAACATTTGATTCTATACAAGATTTTTCAGCAATTTTTTTATCAAACGAGGACACTTGACTATGAATATTACTTTTGAATTCATGAGGAGGAAGATTAACGGCGCAATCAGATCCATATTGGGATCTAGAAGCGGTGTCATTAAAATTGCTTTGAAAAAATGTTTTAGCATCGGATTTATTGACTTTACCCAATTCGCAGTTTAATTTTGATCCTACACTACCTCCAGTATCGGTAGCACCTGTATCAAGTTTCCTATCTAAATAATTTTCATTAAATTTGTCTTGATAAATATCATTATTAGCACTGTCAAGTGCTCCATCCGATCCAAAAGCTCTATTGGCGAATGGTGATCTATTGCTACATAATCTGTCATTGTAATTACGCGCACCTGCTTCGTTATTTAAACCTTGAGATTCGAAATGATCTTCAAATGATCCACGAGATCCAAACGGTTTATTATTTGGTCCCGTATTACGCATGTCAAAATGCCTTTCTGCAAAACCTCGAGGACCAAGCATTCTATCTTGCTGGTTGTGATGTGAAAATTGTCCATCGTTGTAACCAGAAGTGAAAGATCCATCATTGGAGCACGAAGTATCGAATGGCCCATCCATAGATCTTCTATTATTGAAATTTCTTTCATTAATATTCGTAATGCCAGACAATCTATCAATAGATCCTCTAGGACCAAATTGGCTGTCAGTAAATCCTCTGTTATCACACGGCATTTCGTTCGATCTCCATGGCCCGTAATTTCTATTATTAGACCCTCGAAAACCAAATTGTCCGTCACTCGACGTTCGAGACCTGCATCGTGTATCGTTTGGTCCCAACGAAGAAAATTGTCCGTTATTAGGTGTATGAGACTGCTGTAAAAATCTTCCATCGCTAGGACCTCTAGGACTAAAAGCGTTTTTAGAATCGAAATATTTCGTACTACGTTCAAATTCTCCAACAAAATTACGTTCTGCGCCAAAAGGCTCCTTAATTTTTTGATTATTAGCAAACGTATTATCGTTATTCAAATCATCCGCTATCGGTCCTAAATTAGGTAATTCTGGTGGAGGTTCCATGTTTAAGTCTTCTGGTTTTGGATCATTTTCTCCCATAAAAGGTAAAACTTCAGGTTTTTTGACTTGCTCATTATTCGGTGCATTTGATTCTAATTTTTTATCCGATTCCGCTTGTATTCTTTCATCAGTTTTTGCATTATTCTCATCCGTAGAAGCAGCAAAATTTGAAGGTGGATTATTGTTACATTCCGCGTTATTAACATCCTTTTCGGATAAATTAACATCAGGGAATGACGCGTCCATCCAAGGTGGTTTTTCTAACGGCGGTACGTTCGAACGTACAGTTTTGTCCTCTTGAGTATTCGATTGCGTATCCGCGATATTATTTGATGACTCTTCCCCCATTTTTTCTGTCTGCGACATTTCTTCTGGTTTTACTGCATTATTATCCGTTTCGTCTTTATGAACAGGAATATCCGATCTTTTCTCTGTAAGCATATTATCTGTATTCGCAGGTACAATACTGTCCGACGATCCACCATTTTGTGTATCTTTAGTTTGTTGTAATTTAGGATCTCCTCTGTCAAATTGTTGCTCAATTCGCTGATCGACATCCACAGATCCAAACATAGAATGATTCTTGTCAAACTTAGAGAAATTGGTATTGGATTCTCTGAGAAATGGACCACCAGGATCATGAGAATCGAAGAAATTATCACGTGGACTGAAGTTAGTATGAGCGCGTAATCGAAAGTCGAAACCACCGTGCGGCTTAAACTCATTGGGAGCACGAGGTCCGAACGATCTAGGATTATTTTGGGATCCAAAATTTCCTGGAAATCGAGGACTAGAAACCGCTATTCCTCTTGATCCTGCATAATCCCTTTGTCCAAAGTCGGTGGAACTTTTTGATATAAAAGGTGAATCACCGGCGATTTTCTTAAAACTCTCGCGTAAAGATCCAACATTAACACTTTTATCAGAATCGTGAAAACTAGGCTTGAATACGTCCATAGCAGCTCTTCTTTTCTCCATAAGCTTTTTCAATTCCGGTGCCAATTCATCAGTAGGTCCAAATTGATTACTTCTGTCAAAATTTCGAGAGTTATTACCATCTCTTGGGCTGTCTTCGTTCCCTTCATAATGATCCATAACATTCCTTCCGAATCTATTGTTCCCAGAGCCAACGTTATCACTAGATACACCAAAACGATCAAAGCCTGGTCCGAATCTATCGCATTCCAATCCATTTCCTTGAGCAAATCTTTCATTTCTTGAAGTGAAACGATCGTTACTTGTACCAAAACGATCGAGTGATCCAAATCGATCACTACCAGGACCAAATCGATCATTACCGGGTCCAAATCGAGCATTATTTGATCCAAATCGGTCTCTTGATCCAAATCGATCGATAAATCGATCGTCTCCTGATCCAAATCGATCGTTATAGCGATCATTCGAATTTCCAAAACGATCACTACCAGCTCCAAACCGATCCCCACTTCCTACAAAACGATCACCTGGTCCAGGACCAGTACGATCAATATTAAAACGATCATTGTTTAAGCTACTAACAGAATTAGAATTATTTTGTTTATTAAATTGATTATTACCACGTTCCATATAATTTCTATCTTCCGCTTTATAATGTTTCCCATCAATTTCCGTCCCATCTATCGATTTATAATTTTCTTCTCCTCTACCGAATCTCGCATTGCCGTAATTAAATGAGCCATCCGATCTAAATTGATCGTGTTCAGATAAATTTTTATCTAATACTTCTCGCCTAAAATATTCTTGACCAGTGCCTAATTGTCCTTTTCTATTATTCATCCGATCATTGGTGGAATTATCGTTTGCATCGAAATTACCCGAGTAATCGGATAAACTTATAGGATCGTTTGATCCAAAACGATTAATGTCCGAGTTTGGTCTTTCATTAGCACCGAACATATTCAAATTATTTCCACTTGAAGCGTATGATGATCTGTCCTGTAAATTTTGTCTTACGCTTGCATCCGGTATTTGTCTTCCGTCGTTATTAAAACCCGGTGGTGGTTGTAAAAAATTTGGTCCAGCGTTTGACACGTTAGGTGGTGGTAGTGCGAAATTTGGAGGATGCGTTGAATTTAGAGATGTTCCAAAAGATGGTTGAGTCGATCCGGAATTAGCGTGAAAACTGCTATAACTTTGTACTCCAGAATTAAATTGAGCTGCCCACTGTGCAGCTTGTTGGGCATTCCAAGACGACACCGTGTCCGAATTCAATGGCTGAGATGTTGACTGCTGCGAAGTTATTGCAGGTGTAACTGTCGTAGATGAGATATTGCTTGTGGTCTGAGGTGGTGGAGGTGGTGGCGGAAGCGTTCCTGTATTTTGTTTCCCTGTTAAGCCAAGGGTTTTTCCAATACCTAAGAGATTGTTTATTAATCCTTGGTTTTCTGTACTTGATAAGATATTCATTATTTTGTCTCCTCCAGGTAGATTCTTATTTTTCTCTGGATCTGCTTTCACAGTTACTTGTTTTTGTTGTTCGCGCTTCTTACGCATCTGTTCTCTACGTTCGATAAGTTTCTCTCGCCAAGATGTCCATTTTGCTTCGTATATTTTATAATGCGTCTAAAAAGTAGAATTTTAATATTTACTGATTTTTTTTGTTTCTTTTTTTTTTTTTTTGTTTTCCTTTCTGTTTATATTACAATAGCTTCATAAATAGATAGATATACCTATCTTTGGCTGTAGCTCTGAAGATTCATTGATACGTTATTCTATGTACTATAACATTCGCAATATAGAATCAATATATCACTTACCTTGTCAGGATGATTTGCGTTTTGCTGCTTCCACTTGTTAAACTGTTCTTCCCACTGCTTAAACTGAGCGTCAAATGTTTTTTCAGCCTCAGTTAATTCTTCATCTTCAAGTTTTAACTTTTTGGCACTACAGGATTCACTAACAGCATTACTGCTGCGTTTTGTAGCAGAATTACTGTCATTATTCTGAGCACTCTCCAGAGGCAATGGTGGTTGAGTCGGAGGCAGGGGTGGATTTTGAGAAGAATTTACATTTAATTGTGAAGCTGCACTACTTACAGGTTGCTTAGCAGGAAATAGTGGAAGATTGTTTTGATGTGGTGGGGGGATATTTGTGAATTGATATGTATTAACAGAATTCGGAGGTAAAGGGGGTTTAAAATCCTCTTTAGGAAGTGGTGGCATAGTTGGTAATGGTGGTGCATGGCCAGATAAATTCATATTTTGCGATGACATCTGCTTGATAGTCTCTTGGTACTGAAAGAGAAATATACTATGATGTAACAGCGAATAATTCTTCGAATAAATAGCGTTTAATAGAAAATATGAATCTATATCTTCTACGTACCTTTTCTCCGTATTGCGCCTGCCATTGCTGATATTGTTGTTGCCACTGTTGCCATTGTGTCCAATTTTGTTGTTGAGCAGCAGCCCATTGTTCAGCCGTATATCCACTAGGTGCCTGAAAAATGTAAACAGAATCTGCATAACATTGTGGATTTGTTATTGCTTGTACAAGCAAAATTTTACATATCATGCATTTCCATATTTCATTTTTTTCTATATATCTATACTTACTGGTTGATTATAGTATTGCATATAAGCTTGCATCATAGCCATCGGATCTGCTCCTGGTGCATTATAACCAACCGGAGGTTGTGGCATTGAAGTAGTAATGGCACCAGTTGGTAATTGCCATTGATTCCAATTTTGCATTTTTTATCCTCTATTACTCTAGCAAATATCTTGCTTGTTATATTTTTTAATGCATGTCGATCTCTTTTCGATGGCTGAGGTCCATTTGGACGCTATTTCGTATTCAGAGAAAATAATTATTGTTACAACAATTATAACATATATTTAAAAAAAATACATGTATTCAGCCATTAATATCTTATTATATTGCATTTTCTAATAATAATTTCTAGAAATATAATTAGAATAATACATAAAACCTATTTGTATACAAATAAAAATAAATTCATAAATATACGTAATAGTAACATGAATATAAATATAATCGTAAATAGTTTTAATATTATAAAAATTACAATAAACAATATTTATTAAATATTAAGTTTTACACTATTAGTATTCTTATATAGTAACCAATAATTGAAGAATATAAAATATTATTATAACCTTGTAAGTTATAATATATGTAATAGCAAATGATGAACATTGAAAAATGTTTGTTTGTTTAAAAAATTTTTTTTTTTTAGTAGAACGGATATGAAAATGCATATCGTTCCATTCTGTAGAAATAATACAGAGGAAGAGGTACAAAGATATATTCTGATAAAGAAGCTATAAAAATCTGATTAACGATGTAGAATTGTTTTAGTAATTGTAATATTAATATCAATTAGATATCTTATTGAAATATAAAGCAATATTTTGATACTAATTTCCATAAACATCAATAATCTCTTAACCTAAAAGAGATTAATAAATGATGCAATTATAAATATTCGTAATAATTCACAGTAAGCAATGAAGTGTCAAGCTTAACTTATAAGGCATAAAAGATCAGTAATTTGCCTTATAAAGTTAAGAAAATATGACACTAGAAACATGCCAAAGACAATTCCAAGATTCTTACAAAATTTTCTATATGAAGAAAAATATATGGATTCATCGTTTAACTGTAAACATATAAATCATTTACAATTATATAGAAAAAAGGAATTGATAGATCGATGTAGTATCAAAGAAATCGCATTGGATATGATGAACTTAGAAAATATAGTTAAATTGCAAATTATGTAATATACTACATAATATTCATCAATACATATTTATAAGTCATACGTGTGTGTATATATATATATACACACCTTTCGAAGGTAAGAACTGTATTTTTGTATTTAATAAAATGTCGGTATTTAGTGATAATGACTTTATTAGACAAAGTCGTATTTTGCTCAATCAAAGACATATACATGTCGATTAGCATAAAAGGTATAAAAGAGAATAAATTGTTCTCTCTACAGAAAAAGTAAATTGTATAATTTTGATGAATGAACTTGATACTAAAGTATAGTACATTCTAGTATCATGACATTCTAGTATCATCATCATAGATTTATTTATTTTGTCACGTGATACCTGAGATAATTAATATCATATAGTAAATAAATAACATACATAAGAAATATATATATATTGTATGAACATAATGCCCTAATTTATCGATTTTTCGATACAAGATGCATTTCATTCAATTCGCGCGATGCACCGCGTCGTCATAATGGTTAGTCCACCAATTTTCTAAGCATTTTTGCATAAAATCGATACGCATAAATTTTCTTTCGTCACAAATTATATAAGATTATTAATAAATAATAACTAGTACTTACGAATATATCCCCACGTAGATTTTCTCGAAACAGATTCCAATACGATAATCGCGAAACCGAAGTACAAGGAATCGAAACCGAATCAGAACTTTATGGCTACCGACTAAAGCATAAGAAAGAAGGTCAACTGTTCGTGATATGTCAAAATTCCCTAGTACATACTTTGTCTTTTATTTCGATATGATAATGTATACATTTATCTTAGAAAAATATTATTAGCTTATATAATATTTTGTTTTTTAACAAATTGAAACGATTGAGTAAAAGAAATACGAGTAATTGAATGTATATATCTGACAAAATTTAGACATTCATAAAACGTAACTAGTGATAAATGTGTTACTTGGAAAAATATTTAGGAAGTAAAATGTTTAATGAATATAAGCATTTTATTTGATAAATAATAATTGTAATAATACAAAAAATCTCTGACTTAAAGATTTTTATTTAATTAAATATGTTGTTGACATTTTTTTTTCTTTTTTATCGACAGTGCATATCCTTTCCTTTCGCTAAAGATAAAATCGTATATTACATTATCGACAGCTAATGGCAAAGTAGATACGAAATGTTTTATCGACAGAGTTACTATTCTCATTCAACAATAACTTTTATTTTAAATGAAACGATTAATAAAGCATGTTGAATAATTCATTAATTCACATAAGGATGAAATAATACAAAAGGAGGTAAATTCAAATTTTAACAAATTTTGGCGATAATTGATTTGACTAAGGCTAGTATATTATACATACAGCAATAAAAGTTTATAATAATATTGTTGTTGTTATAATTATTATTATTATTGTTGTTGTTGTTGTTGTTGTTGTTGTTGTTGTTAACAAAAACCAACTGTAGAGTGTTTAAGATACCATCATTTTCTTAAACTGAAATGTATCGCCAAAAATTATATATTTTAGTTAGACATTCGTCTGTATAGAGTTTAAAATATGAATATAGTTCCTTCCGGCTGTAATTGTTCTCCAATTCGTGTTTGACCATTTTCGTCATTGATTATCATTTCTGTTAATTTTCCAGCAAAAACAGGATTTGTTTTCACCTCTCGTAATATTAATTCAGGAGTAAATCTAAAATAAAGATTTATTTTATTCGCACTATATCATAAAATTTATATGAAATAATTTTTAAAAATACTTTACATACCCTTGTGGAAGATTACGAAGAAGTGACAAAAGTACTCTTTCTCGTTTGTTAAAATTAGAAATTTCCGTAGATCCATCTCTTTTACCATATCCTACTCCAATTGAGGTAGACATTTGGGGTGGTCTATAACCACGTATCTCTCTATCTCTCGGTAGTTTTTTATCACTTGGAGTATTATAATTTAAAAATTTTAAGCCATTCACCATCAAAACGAATCCGAAAAGTATTAGACCCATCACTAATCCAAATCGCATGGTTGTTAAATTTTTCTCACAAGATAGTTATCCTTTAGAAAGATTAAAACAATCGGAAACTGTATATACTTAGATATAATATTATTCTATTATTAATTTTTACGACGCAATATATAATTTATATTTAATATATATATATATATATTACGGAGGAATAAATGTGACTAATATTGCGTGTGTAGATGAACCACGCCTTGTGATGAAACATTACTTAATTAAAACGTTAATTAAGTGAGGGGACCATTTGTTAATAAAAGAAATCATTTTGTCTTTACTAATGGGTTTTGTTTTTTTTTCTTTTTTACGTAATTCATAGGTAAAATTTAAGGTAAAAAAATGATTTCTTTCGATCAGAATAAGTGATGAACTTCTTACAAGATTCTTAGATTAATCTAACATCGAGCTTAAATACATACCACCTTAGAGTATTAATTTAAATAAATAAACGCATATACATATAAGCCAAATGCTGAAAAAGATCTATGATATTACTTACACATAAATATTAAAAGGATACATTGAAAATCACTTACGTACAGAACATATTCTAATTTGGTTGTATTAATCAACTTAAATCAATTAGAATTATCATAAGAATGATATATAATATATAACTGTATATTTTTTATTAGATCAAAATCAATGATGTGATTTTTTTATTAATTTTTTTTCTTTCTTTCTTTCTTTTTTCTTTTTACTAAAAAATCTGTATAAAAATAAGGAAGAAACGTGTACACAAGTAAAAATACAACGCGTTACTAGATATAGAAAAAAATATATTTTTTTTTTTTTTGGTAATGTCAACGAGATACCGGAATACACAGATACAGCAGGATGCTGTGATAAGTTAGATAGGTCATCTCTGATAACGCGTATCACGAAGGAGAACTGAATTCTCGATCTAGTTCGGCTGCTTTTGTATGAAGCCGCCGACACCGGCGTCTCAACGGCCGCAAAAACAGCCGCCGTGCATCGCCTTTTGCATAAAATCTAATTTTTTATCTTGTAAATTATTATAAAACAGGTTTTACATGCCAAGGATTGATGATAAATTTATAGAAAAAAATCTTGATATTAATATTCATTAGATTTTTTACATAATTAATCCAATCGTTATGATTTAGATGAAATTTTCGTGCCGCCGCAATCGCAACCACCGCCGGAGGCCGCAAGTTTCTAGTTTAGCCGCCAATGCGTATACGGACAGTTGTCTGCAGTCACCCCCATAAACCGCCTACTCTCATTTCATCACACATAGTAATTGTCTACCCCCTTAATATGCCCTATTTTACATTAGAATACATGCTAATAAGTTTAATGCAGTGCCTACGATCGACTTGCGAAACTCAATATGTATATTTTCACTTCTTTTAATTATCTTGAAGAAGTCGATTAGAAAATAAATATTATTTCTTATGGACTATTAAATGATAATAATTAAATAGAACATTTTATTTTTTCGAACTTTTATCCATCTTATATATTTTCTTCTTAAACATAAAGACTTTTAATCTAAAAACGAGGGAATAACAATTAGAAAAAGATACACAAGAATGAATATATAAAAGAATTTAATTTCAAAATGATATATATATATATATATATATATGTATATGTATATATTCTTTTTACCTCAAAAAATTGATGTTAAATGCACTTTAAATTAACATACAATACTTTATGTAACAATAAATTAATTAATACGTTATATAAAGTTGTCGTTAGAATAATTATCTTAAGACTTTGGTCTGACAATGATCTAGAATTACATTTGGAATTTCGTGGAATACGTATGATCGAGGAATGCCTGAATATTTGACGAAAAGATCTAAGAAATGAATACTTGGTGTTGATTCGCTTTCCGTCTCGCTTCCAACTTTTGTACTGAAACATATTTATTCATTAATATTGTTGCTAATTGACGATTAATTCTTTATATTTATCTGTTTTTGTTTTCTTACCTGTCTAATGTTACAAGAGAAAGTATATACATACAGATATATTTTACATAATTACATGTAATAGAAATATGAAATTGACGAAGTATAGTTTGTATTCCAATAGCAAGTGCTACAGCATCTAAAGGATCCTGTGATTTTTTACTTAAAAGACTCGCTGTAACAATGTATTATTATTAATATTAATTAATATAGATATACAATTTTAATAATATTTAATAATAATACTTGCATATTAATTTATATATATATGTATATATATATACCTGTATTTCTGCAATAATACAATTTACCAAGTTGCGACACAGTAAATAAAAACATTACAAATGAAATGTTGTTCACATGCGGAGGTTTAATATAAGATTTATTAAGAGGATCGCTTATGCCAGCCCAATCTAATCTTAAACTGAGCTCGTGAAGTAATTGGATTTCGTCCGATTTTTTTATTTTTCTTTCGTCACTTAAATTGTTCAATTTAATCTCGGACAATATTGCTCTATAATATACATATAAAAAAATATGATTAATATATAATTTTTAATTTTATTGTAATGATATATAATTTTATGTATAACTTTTTAATAAATTGTATAATGATAAACATACGCGTTTAATGTTTGCAATGCTGCTTCCATATGTTTTGCTTCAAATTTACAAGCAGTATTTAATTCATATGTTATTTTTCTTCTGAGTATTTGATAATGACCTATCTTCAATGTCCAATCTAATATTTGCAACCACATTTTATTTCCATGTGTACCAACGACAATTTGCAATTTTGTCATCATAGCTACGTATGTGTAATAACATTATTAATATAATTTCTAAAAGAAATATTTTCTACTATTCTAAATCATACTGTATCATACCTTTAGGATTTTCTATACCGTTTACAATTGTTAAGCATTCATCGATTATAGAAGACCATTGTTTGTTACGCATTTCTCTTTCTATATAATTGATTACATTTTCCAATTCAATTACGATATAAAATGATATCAGTTTATCCATGCCTACTAATCCTGGAGTACCTATTGCATCTAATATCATCGTAAAAACTTTGTAATTTAATACTTCAACTTGAGTCTTAATGTCATACCAAGCAAGTGCATGCTCTATGTAAACAGTATTTCTACAAATTATGTACAATACACATTATTATATTTTATAAATATACTTAATTTTATTTTCATTATATTTTTTTAATATTACCTAGGATCAGTAATACGAATAAGTTCTCGAGTAAGCCTGCCAATAAAAGTCAAACAATTGTTTTCTGTTAATGAAACATGTTTCTCATTTGAAAAATATCTCCAGGTTTTTCCAGGAATCCAAGAAGATCCTCTTTGCTCTTCTTCAATTGCACTATCTATAATATAAATAATCTAAAAGGAATTTTTTTTTATGAGAGCAAGATAAGACAAATTGGAATTCAACTATTTTTTTTAATAAGAAAAACAGCATAGAAACTTACTTCTTCGTGCCATATTTTTAAACTATTGATATTTATGTAATCTTGAATGTATTGAAAAGATTTACGATATCCATCCATAATGGAGGCTAAACTTTTTAATTTCTGAGGTAATGTTACCTAAAATGATTTACATGTTATAATAATTGCAATAATGCTTCTAATATGTAAAATATAGATCTATATTATACACACCTTTGATTTGGAATCAAAGATAAGACCATTTTGTAAGGCTAAAGTAACTTGTTTTACAAGTTCCTGACGTATACCATCTTCTAAGAGCCGATGTGAGTCCACTCTTAAAACTCCTAATGAAACACTCCTTAAAGATAGTACTCCTTTTGTAAAAACTGACACAGCATAAGTTAATTTTGCCATCTGCATAAATACAAAACATTGCTCTTAGTATTATTTATATTATCATTTTACATTAAAAAAAAAAAAAAAGAAAGAAAAAAGAAGAAAAAAAATTTGTAAAAATTCTACAATTTTTAATACCTGTAATCTATCATCTAATTGGGCATAATCTTTCAATTTGTCTTTGGGTAATTTCGTTGGTATTTCTTTAAAAGCATTTGTTTCTAAATGTACTATCTGAGCAAGTAAACCAAAAACTGTTTCAGGAATAATCTGCAACACCCTTCTAGCATAACTTTCTAATTCTCTACTGTAATATTGAGACACAGAAGATAAATCAGAACTACATGCTTGATTTATACGTAGTAATGGCGTCTCTAAAGCTGAAGCCATCTAAAAAGAAAATATTGTAATTGTTACATTGTCCTTATTGCTTTTTTTTTTACTTTTACATTTTCTTACTTTTAAAAATAAAGCTTTCAATTTAATGACCGTTGGAGGATTCTTTTTTATACTAGATTGTATAACATCAGTAAAAGTTTCCATTATATTCCATGCATAACTGCAATCTGTTACTATGTTTAAATTTATTATAGTATCTTCTGCAATATTTCCTGTTCGTAACATATTATGTAATATTTCACGAGTATCCGATAAATATTGAGATACATGTAAATTATTTTCCAACTGATGGAATTCTAAAATCATTTGGAATTAAGAAAACAATTATATCTTCCATATTGTAATCATAAAATTATAATCAAAAATTTAATTCTGATTTTACCTTGAACATATTCTAATGCCTGTAACAATTGAACAATTTTTCTGCTATCCTCTTGTTGTAAGGAATTAATATGTTTACTTATCTCCATAAACCATGCATGTAAATCTTGAATTTTTTCAATACCATCAAGAGATTTGTTATCACCAAATATCTGAGCTAAATCAATGATGCGTTTAACGCAAGCTTCCTTATCTCTAAGCCATTTAGTTTCTTTTCCAACTAGTAACTAATAATAAAAATAATTATTACTTGTACAAATTTGAGAGAAAAATATTTTACATAAATATATAACAATATTTCTCAATGTATCAGAAATATTAAATAATTCATTCACCTCTTTATATGTCTGTTTAACATCTTGCTCAATTTGTGCTGTATTCAATAATAAACGAAGGCAATTGATCTCTGTATATTTACTTTCAGTTATAACAAGCTGTTGAAAAGAACGCGATCGTTTTGATAAATTTAAAGAAGTTGTATGCAATAAAATCCAACGTAATGTTACGTTACAATCTCGTACTAAATTCACTAATGATCCTATTGCATTTTCATCCAGAGTGCCAGCTAATTCTACTTCTTCAGTTTCACGTAACAAGTCCTAGAATATGATACTAACAGTGTCAAGGTAAGACAATAGTGTAAAGTATAATTTCTAATACAATACCTTTATAATTAAATTATGAACAACATTTTACTTACCTCCATTTTTTGACCATGCTTTTGAGCTATGGATTTTATATTAGACGTTTCAAGATTATTATTAAGAGCTGTTCTTGCTGCTTTATATGGTAACCACCAATCCTTTAAGTTTATAACTATTCCCATATAAATACTAATCACCCAATTATCAGAAAAGAATTTATCTACGATTTCTCTCATTACTGCAGTTTGTGTATTTAATATTTCCGGTTTAAAACAAAGAATTATAACTAACATTGATGCTTGAGTTGAAAGAGCCGTATTTCTATATTCTGATTGATGATTATGAAAAGCAGGTCTTTGATTATATAGATCACCAAATCTTAAGCAACCAACAGCTCTTTCTATTAATGAATCATCTAACGGTATCCTCCTATAAAACAATTTTACATTCATGAACTGTATGATACTTATTATATGCAAATATATATATATCAAATTTTATATAGTTATATATATATATAGTTTTTTATATAAATAAAGATTCTAAAACAATACCTAAAATAGTCTTCAGGATAATTAATTGGGCGTTTTCCTGATATTTTACTATATCCCGTTGAACGAAGTAACATGCAAATATCATCCACCTTAGTAGATGATGATTCCTGAGCATTATATCGATAATAAGATACAAGTAAACATTCACGAATTCTTCCTTCAAAATGTTGATCTACTAACAACAACATTACTCCATATAAATATACTGCTTCACACTAGAAATATAATAACAAATTAATATAAAACATTACACAACCCATTTATTTAATTAAATTAAAAAGAACTATACCATTAACTGTTTTCCATCTTCAGATGACTCAACAGAACTAGAAGATTGATAATCTTCTTGATTTAACTTTTTAACATAAAAATTCAAATCTGTTATATATTTGTGTATACTTTCAAATGCCAGATAAAATCGTGCTAATAATTCAGAAAAATTATTTCTTATTTCCTCATCAGTTTCTTGAAGTACCTGTAAGTATACTTCGTGATTATATGTATAACAAGATGATAAATATTTCATAAAAATATTACAATGCTATTCAGATAATCGTCTTACTGAAATATTCGTTAAAAATAAAAATTCAATAAGATAAGTAGATCATAATTTGCTAAAGAAATTGCAATATTACTCACTGGATCATCCTCAATTTTTTTCTCATAGGTACTGGTTGCTTTGAAGTATGAAAAGTCATTTATGATTGAACCATATTTTTGGATAACTTGTTTTGTATCCAAACTATAAGAATATAAATTCCAAGTTATATTTAATATATAATATATCTTTTACCTTATACAGGTCTCTTAAATAAATATTACCTTTATATATTCACTTATTATCTAATACCAAACAACTATACATAATACTAACCTAAAAATCGGTGGTACATAATCCTTCAAACGCATTAATTCCGCTATAATTGCATTTCCACGAGAAACTAATCGTAATAATGTTTGTCCACCGACATTATTAACAGCTAAGAAGTCGCTCATTTTTAACTTAATAAAGAAAAAAAGATACTAAATGTCAAAATGATCATTAAGATATCAACGTAAACGTCCCGCTAATGTTTGGGTGTAGTTTCAACTGCAATAGAATTGAAATGATAAAAACTCGATAAAGATCAATGCATTATACTATTATACTAATTTTTTATACTCGTAATATAAATCAAATTAATCCTTTTCCACAATAATATAATATAATATCACAAAGAAGTTTACAAATCTTCATGCAAAATTTATGCATGAATAATTAATTTTTTTTTTCTACATTCTTCATAAAAACATTTTATCAATGATAAAATAAATATCATTAATAAATGCATAAAAATATATGAATGAGTATAATAAATAAATAAATAAATAAATATATATATATATATATATATATATTGTTTCGATAAAAAAAAAAGAAAGAAAAAGAAAAAAAAAAAAGACAAAAAATACAACAGTAAATTATGATAACCGTAGGAACAATTAAATTTAAAAGTTAAATTTCTCTCGATTAATATATATGTTTTTCCGACATTATTAAAGATATATGATAATTAATAGTTAATCTTAAAAAATGAAGATGATAAACCATGTGATTCTGTTGCACAATAATCCTTACGTCATAATCAAAAACATTAGTCTTCGCGCCGATATTTCCTGACTCTAACCTTGTAGAGTTTAATAGTTTGAACAATCCATTTAAACAAATTGTTTTAAATTCATTCATTATATATTTTCTTTTTTCTTTTCTTTTCTTTTTGTGAAAACTATAAATTTAAATGTTTAATATATCAACATAGATTAAAGAATTAGCAACGAATATGGAAGTGTTACATTTTAAAACAGATTCTTGATATCTATTTCGAGTTATATGCAATGCGTTAATCGTTTATTTATATCGCACTAGTGTGCCGCTTTTCTCGTTGATCTACAACTATGTTTAAACGTAGATTCAAAAGTACAAATTCCCTAATTTTATGTTAAACAAGCAACGTTTTTTCGAAATTATGGATGAAATATCTTTTCGCATATCAAATCATCTAGAAAGATTACAGGTATTTTTCTTTCATTATAAAATAATTTTTTATTAATTTGAGAATACTTTAATATATTTAATAATAATTTTTTAATTATTTTGAATTTGATCCTTTTTTTTTTATAAGTATATATATTCATTTTTATATACACTTGTATTTTAACTTGTTTTTAGTTATGTTTTATTCTTTAAGCTTGTAACATTAAATTTAAATTTCTAGAAATAGAATAAAATATATATAAATATAATTTGCATATTTAATGGATAATATTATTTCTTTATTTTTTCTTTATTAATTCTATAATGATATATATATATATATATATATATATATATATATATATATTATATAATAGAGAAATATTTCTCATGTCTGAAAATATTTAAAAAGAAATTTGGGATAAGGTTCAAACATCTTTAGTGATTCAACAAGGACAACAATGGATTTCTATGTTTTTAACAAATTGTCAGAGGTACATTCGAGAATTATATAGAGACCAACATGTGCAGCATATAAAGGATATCATATACAATCTGATAACATATGTTCAAAAATGTTTGGAACAGTTACGTTTTCAATATTATTCTATTCATATTAATTCTGTACAATTTTATCGACAACTAGTAACAATATTTAATAATGAAGGTATGACATTTATTTATTTAAACTCTATAAGCATCATAGTTTTTATATAACATATAATAAAAGATTATTCGTAGTAATTTTTTGATATATATATATATATATATCATTTATTTATTTTTTAAATAATAACTATCTGTTTCAGTCACAAGAAGAGAGATCATATTTTGTCTAGCAGGTATAACTATAGGTACATTAATAGGTTATAGCATAGGCAGGAATTGGATTTATTATTCCCACCATATGCACCATATAAAAGCTGTCATATGTCATCATTATATTGGTATTGAGGTATATTGTAAACGATATATATATATATATAATGAACAGAAGCTTCGATATGTAGACATAAACATATAAATATCACTATATTTAATATAGGGTGTTTCAATGATAGATGATGCAGAGATGCCAATGATTAAAAAAAATAATGACTTACTGATACAAGTTAAAGCTGCTTCAGTCAATGTTGTTGACACAAAAATATGTTCGGGTTATTCAAAAGCTTATAGAAGACTTCTAAATTCTGGAGTAAGAAAATATTAATTATTTATATTTGATAATTTTGTGTTATTTTTCAGTTTCTCATATTCAATGTAGCATGTTATTGCAATGTTGAGTTTTCTGTTTTCAGAGGCATAAGGAAATTCCAGTAATATTAGGTAGGGATTGTTCAGGTATAGTTATAGACATCGGACAAAGCGTTATTAATTTTGATATTGGCGATGAAGTATTTCTTGCTGTACCTTCATGGGCACCTGGTACAATGGCAGAATATATAGTTGTGCCAGAAACCCTAGTAATTAAACGTCCTAAACGATGTACTTATGAAATAGCTGCAAGCATTCCTTATAGTGGTTGCATGGCATGGGATGCTTTAGTTAATAAGTCTGTTATTAAAGAAGGCAATGCAAAAGGACAAAGGTAATGCAAAAATTGTGATCATTGAATCAAAATAATTCTGGTAAAAGAATGTACAGTTGCTCTATTAAATTTACAAGATTATTGACGTTCTAATAATATAATTAAACTGATATTTTTTACAGGGTACTTATATATGGAGGTAATACTCCAGTTGGATGTATTTTAATTCAACTTGTTAAATTATGGGGTGGTTACGTAGTAACAGTATCTAGACAAAATGCTGTACCTGTAATGAGAGCTTTAGGTGCTGATGAAGTTTTATTATTGGACGAATTAAATATTGAGAAGGAGTTAGAATTGCATGAGAAGTATGATATGATATGATATAAAAAAAAAAAAAAAAGAAAAAAGACCTGTTATAATGTAATCAAAAATTAATACCAAAATTTTGTAGATATAATGCAATTTTTTATACCGGTGGTCCATCAACGGAATCACATATATTAAAGAAATATTTACATCCTTATGGTTCCTATGTGACAACAATGCCTGAGCATTTGACATCAGATTCATTGGGATTTATATCAGGAAGTATATTTGCTGGATGTATATACATTAAATTATTGGTACAGGTATTTAAACAATGATTATTTATATCATTAGAAAATAATTATTAAATCATGAAATAATATATTTATTATTTTTAAATTATAATTAATTGTCTTTAGTATATATTTGGTTTTAATATACATCAATGGAAAGATGGTTCTAAAATAAAAGCAGAATATTTGCAAGCATTATCAGAATTAACTGATGCAGATGAAATACAACCTGTTGTTGATAGAGTTTATGCACCTCACAATATTGAAGAAGCACTACATCATATATTAGATCCTGAAGCTATTGGAAGTACCATCATTAAATTTTAAAAACACATTGTTTTCATTTGTTAAACAAAAATATTTGTTTTTCAAATGTTACTTGTTATCTAGTAGTAATAACTTACTATTTTTTTAATTTCCATAATAATCATTTTCAAATGATTGTTTTCATTAAAATATTAAAAATGTTATTATCAGCTTATATTGCATAAAAAAAAATCATTACAATGCTGCCAAAGTTAAGACTGATAACATAAATATGTAAAAATAAGTACACATTTTATTCCTTTAAATTTGCTTTGCACAAGTAATAATTGTAAAAGGGATAAAAGGACAATAAACTTTTACAAAGATTAAAAAAAAAAAAAAAAAAACGAGTAATGCACTTAAAAAAGAATAAATTTATATTTGTTGATACAAGTATTCTCTTATATCAGGTTATTAAACCATTATTGAAATATAGTTTACAAGACATGGAAATTGTAGATATATATAAATTAATTTGAAACACTTAATAAATAAATAAATGATATAAATGTATTGTTTTTAATGGAATGAATTATTATTAGACATATAGTAGATTTTAAATATAAAATAAAAGTATAATTGAAAACGTTTATATCGAGACATAGTAATTATTATTGCATTAATTATTTAATTTCATTTTGCTTTTCCTTTGAATTTACTATTGCCAGCAGTTTTACCTTTTTTAGTTGTTCCTTTCTTTTCGTCTGCCTATTAATATATATATATATATATTTATTTATTTTACAGATTTCATTATTTAATATTTAGTTGAATTAATTGATTTTAAAATTTACCTTACGCTTTTGTGGATTTGGACTTGTAGCTGGTAATACTTTAAAGTATGAATCAAGTCTACCTTGAGTTGTTGTGTTACGAGCTTTAAATAATTTTTTTGCGCCACTTCTAACACGATCTTCACTAAATTGTTTGTCACCGCATAAAAACTTCACTAAACCTTCTTCATCGGGTTCTGACCATTTCAGCTAATGATGTGAAATAAAACTGGTTTGAAGTAATGATGTATATGAAAAATATGAATACTATATCTCTATAATTTTACCTCAATATCATCAGTACTTGTCACATCTGGATTTTGGAATAATAATCTTGCTTGCTGATAATTCCAATCTTCTGGTACAGTATATTTTTTTGTATCCAATTTTTCTATAATTGTTTCAAGAGATTTATGCTTTCTGATCAGTTCTATTGCTCTTTTAGGGCCAATTCCTTTAATACTATTTGTATAATCACAACCCAACATAATGCAAAGATCAATAAACTAAAAATTCATATGAAATAACAAATCAATTAGTTAATTTAAAAAATATCTGATATATTATAATAGAAATACATACTTCATCTTTATTCAACTCTAAACCTTCTAATACTTTATCATAATGAAATTCTTGAACAGGCATTTTTCTAGCTTCACTGAAAGTTAAACGACGCAATAAAACATCACACCCAAAAGTAAGGGCATCCATATCTTCTGTCGCGGTTGCATAAACTTTTCCAGCTTTTACCAAAGCTGCACACTGAGCTTCAGCTTCGCATGGAGCCTTCCAATAAAAAGATTGTACCAATAAGGATCTTATTTGTATTTATAAATAAACGTCAATTTACTTACATCAACGTATGGTACACCCATTAATTTAAGTAACTGCTTAGCTTCTTCTGTATGAGTTTTTGTAACTTTAACCAGTCTTCTATTAAATTTGTCAACATCCTCGGCATTTCCTTATTATAATAAAGAATGATAACATATAATATGTGACTACAATAGATAATACATATAATTTTTTACAACGAATATACCCATACACGCATAGATAATTACCTGCTTCTTCTGCAGCTTGTAACAATTTCTGTGCTTCATCTCTTCTTTCAGCTCGTTTTGCAAGTTCTCCACCTTTTAAATCTGGTGGTTTTCCATCAAAAACATATACAGGTTTTATACCTTGTTCTACCAAACGTATAGTACGATAGAACGTTCCCATTAAATGACTATCACCAAAAAAGAACATTACATGTATGAGAATATTTTATATCAGAAATAAATACTTAATTTAATATATGAATCACTTTATAATACCTTGTTGTTTCACCATCAACTGATGTAAGCTGTGCTCCTTCACTCCTAACAGCGATCAGAAATTGGTATAAACACATAGATGCATCTATAGCTATTTTTCTACCTAATAAAATGAAAAAGAAATAAATTAATAAAACAAGACATTTTTATGCGTATAAACAATGTGATATTAAAGTACCAAAATAATGTTTTAATTCCCGTTCTTTGATTGCACTAGGTGCTACGTCTGCAATTAGTTTTGATAAACCCAAAATACCCATCTTCGAATAATCACTGATAAAGATTTGTTTATATAAAAAAATAAATTTTCCACAAATATTTTAACTATTAACAGATCTTCATTTACGAAAGTCTACAGAATGTATCACAATAAGTATCAGTAAGTTTTCCCGCCATAATTTATTAGAATGGCTGACTAAACATGAAAGCCAACTTAAAAATATTAAATTTAACCGATTTTTATGTTTTAAGGTTGTCACTTTCGCTCACGACGCCGGTGACTTCAGCGACACGAATGGACAAAATATGAACTACACGAACGAGCGGGAATATACGATATAAATACTTCAAAGTTCAATCGGAATTTGAATGAAAACATTTTAGAAAAATTCAGAAATATGCAGCCATTCGCTCAGTAGTACTTGCAGTATACTGGTTTTTGATATATCACGAGTACTACCGACCCAGGTCCCACCGCGTGGAGGTTGCTGCATCTGGGGACCCACGGGCTAACGGGGACTCTACTCTAAAATTCGCGTGACCGGCGTGATCAAATAATCGGCGTTCTATAAAACGAAGTCCCCGGTAGGACTTTTAATCGCGCCCGAACACTCCCGGGAGTGTTATAATAACGGTGACTCTACTCTAAATTCGCGTTCGCGGCGTCCACGCACCAACCGAGAATTCAGGCGGCTAACTGGAGGAGGGTCAGTCCACGCTTACGGATAGCAGATCCATACCACTCGGCAGCACACGAACCGACACACGACCGGTCATTTTTCGGTTTAGCAATCAAACGAAGTCCATTACCGTAGGACTTTTATTCGCGCCCGAGAAGACCACGTCTGTGCCCACGTCACGTGCGTGAGTATTCTTTCTATCCTGCCCGTATCCGCGTCTAACAATCGATTATGAACCGAACCTTTCGACGATACATCGGACCTGTGCCGATATATCGAAATCCACGAAGAAGAGGAAAAGCAGAAGAGAAAGAAAAGAAAAGAAAAGAAAAGAAAAGAAAGACGGAACATGCGCGCACGTAAAAACGATAGAATTCGGAAGAAAAGAAAGAAAGGAAAACCGGAAGGTAACACATGCACGTGTGAGAACGATGAAATTGAAAAGAGAAGATGGACATAGAATGTAGGTACGTTTGACCAAAACTAGAGTACGAAAATCGAGCTCGATTTTATGATACTGAAAGAAGACCCGCACAGAAGCCCACGCCCATGAGCCCAACTCATGAGACCCACCCGAGAGAAACTATAATAATTAATCTGGTGTATTCATTTCCGAATATACAAAAGATATAAGAATCAATGTAAAATGTATGAACTTAGACGTTTACTTTGGAATTACATAGAAAAGATTTTGGATGAGTCTTCAAATAAGCAGCCATTCGCTCGGAAATACTTGCAGCTTCCAAGATTTCGATACACAACAAG